>NC_092164.1:4286527-4396040 GCF_045791955.1 Oncorhynchus clarkii lewisi
ACACACTACACCAGACATTGTTTGGTAGCCATCAGAGAACTCTCCAGAATGCCTTCTTGACTAAGCGAGTGTTATCTGTGTCCTGTGCTATATTAAGGACATACTGCTAATAGATTGTAGAACCCATGTTGTTTGATAATGTTAACTAGTAGACTTTAGCATATGGTTTGCTAGGGCCCATTCAGGTATGTATTGATCCAAGGACCACGTGTTGTGGTTCACATTATGCTACTTATGGTCCTTTATGTTTAGTGTATATATATTTATATTTATGAGATGAGACAGGGACTCAGGTCACATATCAATCTAGATAGACAGATAAGTGATTTCACAGCCTGAACACACGTCTGCAACATGATCCGGAACCCTCACGTCTGCAACATGATCCGGAACCCTCACGTCTACAACATGATCCAGAACCCTCACGTCTGCAACATGATCCAGAACCCTCACGTCTACAACATGATCCAGAACCCTCACGTCTACAACATGATCCGGAACCCTCACGTCTGCAACATGATCCAGAACCCTCACGTCTACAACATGATCCAGAACCCTCACGTCTACAACATGATCCGGAACCCTCACGTCTGCAACATGATCCAGAACCCTCACGTCTACAACATGATCCAGAACCCTCACGTCTACAACATGATCCAGAACCCTCGCGTCTACAACATGATCCAGAACCCTCGCGTCTACAACATGATCCAGAACCCTCGCGTCTACAACATGATCCAGAACCCTCACGTCCACAGCTGAGAAGCATCATCATCTGTCCGTACGACCAGAATAAGTTCTAGCAGTTCAGTTCCAAGCACGAGAGGAGTTCTAGAATGTTTCCCGTGATGATGTAACGACAGTGCAGATGTAAAACTGTCAGGTCCCTCCCTCCTCCTTCACATGTACCATTACCAACCCCCTGTATTACCAACCCTCTAGTCTGGCACACAGCCTACTACAGACTATTAATACCTGCTCTGTGTTCCAAATGGCACACCCTATATAGGGCATTATTCAGACTCATTTACACCTGCTGGCTACCACAACGGACACAGAGGTCGAGGGGTTAAATATGTGTCTATCGACATGCTGTTAAAGGTCAGGTTATTAGTGTGTGGCTAAGGAGTGCCTGACCAGAGGGCGTGCCTCAATAGTCTAGACGGGCTTCCTTTCTCTCCTCAGGGGATCAATTCATCCAAATCAGCACTTGTTTTCAGACAGAATGAATGTCAGATGAACTAAGAGTACATTCTAAATGACACCCTATTCCCTATATAGTGCACTACTTTTGACCAGGACTAATTTTGAGCAGCCCTATAGGCCCTGGTTAAAAGTAGTGCACTATCCCCTATAGGCCCTGGTTAAAAGTAGTGCACTATCCCCTATAGGCCCTGGTTAAAGGGAGTGCACTATCCCCTATAGGCCCTGGTTAAAGGGAGTGCACTATCCCCTATAGGCCCTGGTTACTGGTAGTGTACTACATTAGGAATAGGGTGCCACTTAAGACGCACCCTGTCTATCTAAGATGAGGTCATCAGCTTCCAGAGCAGGGAGCCTGATGAGGCCTGATGCTGGCTCTGGTTTCATTAATTACTGGAATTGATTTGGCCAAGTGCATCTGCCGCTCTCTGTTCAGTGCGCTTTCTGCTTATGCAGTGGTCTCTGCTCAGTTTGGCAGCTGCGCGTGTGAGAGGGAGAAGCCTGTGTGCTTCGCGATTTACCGGATCTTTTTTTTCTGCAGTTTTAATTGAAGATCACTCCGCGACCCTCACGATGCAGCGCTGTAGTTCAGCAGCAGATGATGCGCAGTCAGCCAATGACTTGGTATTCTCACTCGCCAGCTGTCATCAAATGTAGTCAAGCTAGCCATACATTCCGACAGCTCAATCGTCATTAAACTGAAATACAGCGATGAGTTTCTCTCTCTTTCATACAAACTTATAACGAGGAGCACCCACAATGTCCTTTGTGTGTGGAAGTGCTTAGTAATGAGTCTCGCATAAGGAACAAATTAATTAAACGACATGTCCTGAGCAAACATCCACAGCATGATGGTATACCCAGGGAGGTCTTTCAGAGCAGGGCTGAATGCTTCAGGAAACATAGCTTCGACAGTGGAAAAGTAAGTCAGCTAGCAAGACATTGTTGTCATTTTATAACAGAAATAAGGGAGTACTAACTAACTCTCATAGTAGTAGATGTGAGTTTCTCTTTCAAACAATCCCCCGGCCTTGTACACAGCCAATAGCTAACCATCGTCAAAACAAGTTAGCTAGCTACTGATAGTGCAACCCTAAGTAACAGTAAAGATGAAAACAAGTCATCATTTTTATTCTTTACTGGAATAAACTGATTGAAGCAAGACGCTGTTTGAGGCAAACCCACACACAGTTCTGGTTTGCTCATCTACAGCAGGAAGCGGTCCTGTTTGGCACCACATACTGATGTGAGTCAGGATTCTCAACTCTAGATTACTTAAAAAAAACAAGTACAGAAAAAGTTTCAAGGCTGAGAATGACCTCAGTGTTACACTGTCTAAAAACAGAGCCCAGAATAGACATGTTGCTGTTAAAATACAATACATATTTTATATTCTGAACTGGAATAAACTGATTGCTCACATCACACAGATATAGAGCAGAAAACACACACACAGTCCTTTTCTGGTCTATATCTGTGTGATGTGATCAGTTTATTCCAGTTCAGAATATAACATGACTTGAATTTTAACAGCAACAGTTCCAACCTAGACTTTCTTTCAACAATAATTTCTACAGTAAGATGTACCGTAGGCCTGATCATTTGTACAGTAAGATGTACCGTAGGCCTGATCATTTCTACAGTAAGATGTACCGTAGGCCTGATCATTTCTACAGTAAGATGTACCGTAGGCCTGATCATTTCTACAGTAAGATGTACCGTAGGCCTGATCATTTCTACAGTAAGATGTACCGTAGGCCTGATCATTTCTACAGTAAGATGTACCGTAGGCCTGATCATTTCTACAGTAAGATGTACCGTAGGCCTGATCATTTTTACAGTAAGATGTACCGTAGGCCTGATCCTTTTTCGTCTTCATCTGTACTGTTACTTAGGGTTGCACGATCAAAAAGTGTGTCTGTTCTGCATCTGTGTGATGTGATCAATCAGTTTGTTCCAGTTCAGTATTTATTGAATTTTAACAGCAACAGTTCCAACCTAGACAGATATGTGTTTTAATGGTGTTTGTCTATATTGCATTTGTTTTAGGTATAATGGCAATGAAATGTACCGATATGTATAGTTGCGTATTTTCCTAAGCTTGGGTCCCAAGAAAACAGAATTTAGTGGGTTATTAATGTCCATTAACTATCTGGCCTGGTTGAGAGCAGAGAGCAACAGGCCCTGCTGTGCCTCATGCACCAGTGTGATGATGACTCAGGGAGTTTTACTCCAGTAGTTGAACATGACCCTGCCTGCCTCACGTCCTCCCTAACACACACACACACACACACTGAAACAAAGAGCAACCACACTATAATACTGTTTCCACAGCAGTAGAGAGAAGACTGTGACTCAACACTGTAATCACAGGTTGACTACAACACACACATCACCAACCTGATTCCAGTTCTTATGTAGGCCTGGATCTTATCACTATTAAATACAAAATAAAGGCAAGGGACAATGTTTCAAATGTCAATGAACCTGTGACCTTTGACCTGTGACCTGGCCCGTGAATAGCAGCACAGCACACAAACTTTCCACAAAACAGTAGAAAGAAAATCCAAACCACAACTACATTAGGCCTATAGTTTATAGTCGGTTGACTTGACAGTGCTGTGACAACACATCTGTGTGTTCGTGTCACTCAGTATGAGCGGCCAGCTAATGGTCGGTCATAGAGGCTCCAGTGTTTCAACACACAAAAGCACCTCTACGGTCACGTGAAGCGTTCCCGGAACAATGGGTTGACAGAGAGACAGATGCGCTGTTGATTTTAGGAAAACAAACTGCCCGTTTGTCTGTTCCCATTTGATTCCCTTGACCTTCTACTGTCTGTCACACAACATGTCCTGGACATCATGACGAAATCAACATGTTGTGTACAAATACGACAGAGAGAGAGAAAAAAAAACACGTTACACCGAAACGTCCATAGATAAAACGTATATCCAAAAACATAATAAAATAATATGCTTTATGTCATAGGCCCCTATATAATTATTTATGTCTAACTTCCTTATGCCGAATTAACAAATCACCATACTACACGATAATATAACACTAGCGGGGATTATGACGTCGTTTCATTTCCCCCTCCGTCTCAGTAACGGTCCTCGATCGACCACCACTATAATAAAACACTTACCAAGAATCGCAAAGCAGGCGATCCCGACAAGGAATGGACATGTTCGAGTCATGTTTCAAGTCCAGAGTTCAGTTTAATGGATAGCACACACCGCTTGTCCAAAGCAGCTGTGAAGGCAGTGCAACAACAACCCCGAAAAGTAAAGATCGACCTTCCTTTTCCTGTTATTCTGTCCCCTTTTATATGGCGGTTATTTAATATTTTTCCATATTCTTGGTCCTGTTTTCGGAGCAGGTTGCAGAAGTCAGACAGTATCGCTCCCTTTCATGTCCTTAATACCAGGAGGGAACGTCCAGTCACGTGAACCAAGCTTTAGAACCACCCAGCACCGTCACGTGAGGCAGCCAGCGACACCCTCTTATTACAGCCCGATGGCGACCGACACCTCCCCTCCCTGACACAACTCAGTACTGTGCTACTACTGGAAAACCCTGCTCAAATCAGAATCTACTGCAAAATACTGTATCATAGAATGTGTTATTTCGTTTTGGATATTTGAAAACGTCAGCTAAAAACAACAGCTATTTATAGGCCAAATGGAGGCCCCTAGCAACCCTAAAAAGGAAAAAAACATATGTACATAGCAGATAAACAAGTACTAATGATCTAGTAGATGTGTTTTATGTTGCGTTAACTATGAATACTGCTGTCTTGGCTCACTTGGAAAATATGTCAATGTGACCTGTCTGGTTAAATAAAGGATGGTGGCCAATGTTTTATAACTGGTCTGTGATCTATGTGGAGAGATATAAAACCCGGTGTCTTATAGTAGAGAGGAAAGGCAGACAGCAGTAGTCAGTCTTATAGTAAAGAGGAAAGGCAGACAGCAGTAGTCAGAGTCTTATAGTAGAGAGGAAAGGCAGACAGCAGTAGTCAGAGTCTTATAGTAAAGAGGAAAGGCAGACAGCAGTAGTCAGAGTCTTATAGTAGAGAGGAAAGGCAGACAGCAGTAGTCAGTGTCTTATAGTAAAGAGGAAAGGCAGACAGTAGTAGTCAGTGTCTTATAGTAAAGAGGAAAGGCAGACAGCAGTAGTCAGTGTCTTATAGTAAAGACGAAAGGCAGACAGCAGTAGTCAGAGTCTTATAGTAAAGAGGAACGGCAGACAGCAGTAGTCAGTGTCTTATAGTAGAGAGGAAAGGCAGACAGCAGTAGTCAGTGTCTTATAGTAGAGAGGAAAGGCAGACAGCAGTAGTCAGAGTCTTATAGTAAAGAGGAACGGCAGTGAGACTGAGCCATGTGAGGAGCCAGGTCAGGGAAGAGTACCGCCCTGGGCAGTCAGCTGACTATTTCGGTGTTTCAGATGGCACCCTATTCCCTATATTGTGCACTACTTTTGACCAGAGCACTATGGATCCTATGGACTCTGTTCAAACGTAGTGCACTATATATGGTGTCATTTGGGGTGTATACCAACTTTCTCTCTCTCTCTAGCAATTGAGGGGGGGGTGCCGGAACCTGGGAAGGAATGAGTGAAGCCATGAATGCCTGGACTTCCAGTCGTACTGTTACTCTGACCTTCATCACTACATAGTTTTATGTTGACCTCCTATCACAGCACCCTATTCCCTATAGGGGCTCTGGTGAAAAGTAGTGCACTAAATAGGGACTAAGGTGCCGTTTGGGATATAAGCAATATCAAGGCGAGATTTGAGACAACTGGTGCCTCGCCTTCAGTTAGTTTGACTTTATCTCGTCTTCATCCGTCTATTCCAGGGATCATCAACTAGATTCAGATGCGGGCTGATAATACAAATATTTGTAGACTGCAATTTGACAGTAAGAATCCCAAACATATATATTTCAAATCAAATCAAATTTTATTTGCCACCTGCGCCGAATACAACTGGTGTAGACTTCCCTGTGAAATGCTTGATTACAAGCCCCTAACCAACAACGCAGTTTAAAAATAATGGTAACAAGAGGAATGAAATACACAATGGAGCTATATACAGGAAGTACCAGATCAATGTGGAGCTCCATACAGGAAGTACCAGATCAACGTGGAGCTATATACAGGAAGTACCAGATCAACGTGGAGCTATATTCAGGAAGTACCAGATCAATGTGGAGCTCCATACAGGAAGTACCAGATAAACGTGGAGCTATATACAGGAAGTACCAGATAAACGTGGAGCTATATACAGGAAGTACCAGATCAACATGGAGCTTTATACAGGAAGTACCAGATCAATGTGGAGCTCCATACAGGAAGTACCAGATCAATGTGGAGCTCCATACAGGAAGTACCAGATCAATGTGGAGCTCCATACAGGAAGTACCAGATCAATGTGGAGCTACATACAGGAAGTACCAGATCAATGTGGAGCTCCATACAGGAAGTACCAGATCAATGTGGAGCTCCATACAGGAAGTACCAGATCAATGTGGAGCTCCATACAGGAAGTACCAGATCAATGTAGAGCTACATAAAGGAAGTACCAGATCAATGTGGAGCTCCATACAGGAAGTACCAGATCAATGTGGAGCTATATACAGGAAGTACCAGATCAACGTGGAGCTATATACAGGAAGTACCAGATCAAAGTGGAGCTATATACAGGAAGTACCAGATCAATGTGGAGCTATATACAGGAAGTACCAGATCAATGTGGAGCAATATACAGGAGTACCAGATCAATGTGGCGCTATATACAGGAAGTACCAGATCAATGTGCAGAGGTACGAGCTATTTGAGGTAGATATGTACATGAAGGCAGGTTAAGTGACAAGGCATCATAGATAATAAGATTGAAATGTGTAAAAGTGTGTTCTGTGTGTGCGGGTTTTATTTGACCAAAACAACATGGTTGATTTCTTCAGGGGTCCTGGCCAGTAAGGTTGATTTCTTCAGGGGTCCTGGCCAGTAAGGTTGATTTCTTTAGGGGTCCTGGCCAGTAAGGTTGATTTCTTCAGGGGTCCTGGCCAGTAAGGTTGATTTCTTCAGGGGTCCTGGCCAGTAAGGTTGATTTCTTCAGGGGTCCTGGCCAGTAAGGTTGATTTCTTCAGGGGTCCTGGCCAGTAAGGTTGATTTCTTCAGGGGTCCTGGCAAGTAAGGTTGATTTCTTCAGGGGTCCTGGCCAGTAAGGTTGATTTCTTCAGGGGTCCTGGCCAGTAAAGTTGATTTCTTCAGGGGTCCTGGCCAGTAAGGTTGATTTCTTCAGGGGTCCTGGCCAGTAAGGTTGATTTCTTCAGGGGTCCTGGCCAGTAAGGTTGATTTCTTGAGGGGTCCTGGCCAGTAAGGTTGATTTCTTTAGGGGTCCTGGCCAGTAAGGTTGATTTCTTCAGGGGTCCTGGCCAGTAAGGTTGATTTCTTCAGGGGTCCTGGCCAGTAAGGTTGATTTCTTTAGGGGTCCTGGCCAGTAAGGTTGATTTCTTCAGGGGTCCTGGCCAGTAAGGTTGATTTCTTCAGGGGTCCTGGCCAGTAAGGTTGATTTCTTTAGGTGTCCTGGCCAGTAAGGTTGATTTCTTCAGGGGTCCTGGCCAGTAAGGTTGATTTCTTCAGGGGTCCTGGCCAGTAAGTTTGTTGAGAATGTAGGGGTGGTGGTGTGATAAGAGGACTACTCTAAACGCAACACTTACAAGCAGCAGCAGCTCCTCTGACTCATCACTAAGCCACATACATCCTGTTCTGTTGGGAGGAGTGGAGGGGCAGCCTCACTGAAGATGAGAACCGCAATAGTTTAAAATACTTAGCTTTTCTGTACTTGTGAAATAATTTAATTATTCAAATAGCAAACTGCTGGTAAACAGACTTAGTTTTAGTTGAGATGGAGAGGAGACAAGAGGAAGCCACTTCAGACACACCCAGGGATGAAGAGAGTTGGGGGGGGGGGGGGGGGGGGGGGGTGATGCCACAACAGCGCACCAAAAGGAGATAAGCTGGGACCAGAACCTCTGACATCACAGGTCAATCACACTCCTCCTACTACAGTAAGGATAATTTGTTTCTGAGGAATGACTTCACAGGCAGAATTACTCAGCTTCAGAGGCATGCCCTGTCATCCTGTAGCCTGGCCTAGAGCCATGCCCTGTCAGCCTGGCCTGGAGCCATGCCCTGTCAGCCTGGCCTGGACCCATGCCCTGTCAGCCTGGCCTGGAGCCATGCCCTGTCAGCCTGGCCTAGAGCCATGCCCTGTCAGCCTGGCCTAGAGCCATGCACTGTCAGCCTGTAGCCTGGCCTAGAGCCATGCACTGTCAGCCTGTAGCCTGGCCTAGAGCCATGCACTGTCAGCCTGTAGCCTGGCCTAGAGCCATGCAGTGTCAGCCTGTAGCCTGGCCTAGAGCCATGCCCCGTCAGCCTGGCCTAGAGCCATGCACTGTCAGCCTGTAGCCTGGCCTAGAGCCGTGCACTGTCAGCCTGTAGCCTGGCCTAGAGCCGTGCACTGTCAGCCTGTAGCCTGGCCTAGAGCCGTGCACTGTCAGCCTATAGCCTGGCCTAGAGCCATGCACTGTCAGCCTGGCCTAGAGCCATGCACTGTCAGCCTGTAGCCTGGCCTAGAGCCGTGCACTGCCAGCCTGTAGCCTGGCCTAGCGCCGTGCACTGCCAGCCTGTAGCCTGGCCTAGCGCCGTGCACTGCCAGCCTGTAGCCTGGCCTAGCGCCGTGCACTGCCAGCCTGTAGCCTGGCCTAGAGCCATGCACTGCCAGCCTGTAGCCTGGCCTAGAGCCATGCACTGCCAGCCTGTAGCCTGGCCTAGAGCCATGCACTGCCAGCCTGTAGCCTGGCCTAGAGCCATGTACTGTCAGCCTGTAGCCTGGCCTAGAGCCATGCACTGTCAGCCTGTAGCCTGGCCTAGAGCCGTGCACTGTCAGCCTGTAGCCTGGCCTAGAGCCGTGCACTGTCAGCCTGTAGCCTGGCCTAGAGCCATGCACTGTCAGCCTGTAGCCTGGCCTAGAGCCATGCACTGTCAGCCTGTAGCTCCCTCCATAGACACACAGAAACATCATGTTGGTGAACACAGTTGAAAGGATTAACAGAGAACACTTGAGATTCAGTCGAGGATTTCTTCTCACAAGGTCAACCAACTACTCAGTCACACCACTATGTTACACACAACTCCTCAATCCATTTGATGTTCACACCATGAATTAACTCTTCATTAAATATCAATTTATTCATGTTTCCTTTCTCTCTCTTACAAAGAATACAATCTGGTCTACAAAATTCAGAGCGTGGAAAGTGTTGGTCAAAATACAGGAGAGTGTCCCCCGACCCAAAAGCATCCCTCCCCTCGTCACTCCTTGTAATCGGTATCCATGTGAACCCCCCCCAACATGTTCCTGTACCCTGTCTGACAACACTGCCACAGTGTTACCCCAGGCCGGTACATGTTATGTTACCTCACAGAAAAAACCTGAATAATCAACAGGAGCTAAACTACAGTGGAACTGAGACTGAGACAGATAGACGTGGACAGACCCCCCCCCCCCCCCCCCCCCACCCGACCCAAAACAACACATTTGAGAAAGTGCTACGTTGTTCTCGTTGTTAGCGTCGTCAGCGGATGATGTGTGCCGGCCGGCCTTCCACCCACCAGACAGACTCCTCCAGCCCCAGGACCCAGCCTGCTCTGAGTCCCCCAATGAGGGTGGTGTTGGCTGGGCTGGTGTTGGACCAGGTTGGGCTCTGGCCTCAGAAGCAGGGGGGGGAGGGGTGGTGAGGGGGTGGGGCAGTTCAAGGAGAGATGGGGCTATATCAGGGCCAGCTGATGCTGACTCGCTGAGCCCACTGGCAGGGCACCGGAGGGGTGGAGGATGGAGGTCGTGCCCCCCTCAGGCCACATAGTGGTACTGGTTGGGACTCTCCTTGTCTCTCTCCATGTAGTCTCTGTCAATCAGCGACTCAATCCGCTTCTTCAGGTCTCCAGGCTGAGGAGAGAGAACACACAGAGGAATGACAGAGGAGAGAGAACACACAGAGGAATGAACACAGAGGAATGACAGAGGAGAGAGAACACACAGAGGAGAGAGAACACAGAGAGGAATGACAGAGAGAGAACACACACAGGAGAGAGAACACAGAGAGGAATGACAGAGAGATAACACACACAGGAGAGAGAACACACAGAGGAATGACAGAGGAGAGAGAACACACAGAAGAGAGAGAGAACACACAGAAGAGAGAGAGAACACAGAGGAGAGAGAAGAGAACACACAGAGGAATGACAGAGGAATGAGAGGAATGAACACACAGAGAGAGGAATGAACACACAGAGGAGAGAGAAGAGAACACACAGAGGAGAGAGAAGAGAACACACAGAGGAGAGAGAAGAGAACACACAGAGGAGAGAGAAGAGAACAAACAGAGGAGAGAGAAGACACAGAGGAGAGAGAAGACACAGAGGAGAGAGAAGACACAGAGGAGAGAGAAGACACAGAGGAGAGAGAAGACACAGAGGAGAGAGAAGACACAGAGGAGAGAGAACACACAGAGGAATGACAGAGGAGAGAGAACACACAGAGGAGAGAGAACACAGAGGAGAGAGAACACAGAGGAGAGAGAACACAGAGGAATGACAGAGGAGAGAGAACACAGAGGAGAGAGAACACAGAGGAGAGAGAACACAGAGGAGAGAGAACACACAGGAATGACACTGAAGGGTATGCAGCTTAGAGCTGAGGGTGTGCAGTGCAGTTTACTTGATGTGAATGACTGTTTGATGTGACTATATTTCAGGGTAGGAAAAAAGAACAAAAGCAATGAGAGAGAGAGAGTGAAAATGAAAGAGTACCTTGACGGGGAACTTGAGCTGGTTGTATAGTTCTGACACCAACAGGTTGTGGCCCAGGGTTTTCCTCATCTTCATGATGCGGACAACGGCCGCGTCGATCTGGTACTGTCTGTCCTGAAACACACGCTCTGTGGTGCTCACCTGCTCCTCTACCTGGACACACACACACAGACACACAGAAACATCAACACACGCTCTGTCTGTGGTGGTCACCTGCTCCCCTACCTGGACACACACACCAACACAACTGTAATTCACCATTTATTTTCTGTGAACGTTTCACTTCCTGAATAAAATGACTCTGACTGTGTGAATGCATGATGGCCACACTTCCTCCAATGATGGGAAAGGGAGGAACTCAAAACTTAGGCAATAAGATTTAACTGATGGGAACCTGGAGTGTCAACCCTCAGTGGAAAGCACCATTATATGGATGAATTAGTCTGATATAACAGACACAATGATTAGAGTCAGCACTCCTTTCTGTTCAACAGGCAGGCACAGACTTGACAATGTACCGTTTCCTTCACAGAGACAGAGAGGTGTTAACCCTACCGTTTCCTTCAGAGAGCGAGACAGGTGTTAACCCTACCGTTTCCTTCACAGAGACATGTGTTAACCCTACCATTTCCTTCACAGAGCTAGAGAGGTGTTAACCCTACCGTTTCCTTCACAGAGACAGAGAGGTGTTAACCCTACCGTTTCCTTCACAGAGAGCGAGACAGGTGTTAACCCTACCGTTTCCTTCACAGAGACATGTGTTAACCCTACCATTTCCTTCACAGAGCTAGAGAGGTGTTAACCCTACCGTTTCCTTCACAGAGACAGAGAGGTGTTAACCCTACCGTTTCCTTCATCTGAATCTGGTTGATCTTGATGCGGAACAGTTTGTGTCTGAAGTCGTTGTTGAAGTTGAAGCGGTCTCCGTCTTCTATGTCCTTCCCCCGGGGACTCTTATTGAGGACGCGCGCCTTCCCACAGGCCAGAGACTGCAGGGTACGCCTCAACTCACCCTCCTCTGGGGACGGAACGGGGACACAGATCACGGTTACACTACTTCCATATACATCAAGTTCAATTGGAGAAATGACGTGCATTTCATGAATGAGCCAAAATGTTATTTACCCCAAATACGCAATGAGATTAATGTAGAAGAGAGATAGAGGTGATTAGAAGGGCACTCAACATGGACGGACGGCACCGACACGAAATCACTGATGACTGCTTAAAAGAAATGGATAAGACTGCAGGAGCTGTACTGTTAGAATTCAGTGCAGCCTTTGATATTATTGACCCTAACCTGTTGTTGAGAAATACCTATGATATGGCAATCTAATAGAACCTTCTCTAATGCCAAACATGTAAAGTGTGGTGTACCGCAGGGCCGCTCTCGAAGTCCTCTACTTTTTTTTCCAATACTGAACAAAGAATAAAACGCAACAAGTGTTGGTTCCATGTTTCATGAGCAGAAATAAGAGCCCAGAAATGTTTCATAACCACAAAAGAGCGTATTGCTCTAGGTCACATGGGGAGGTGCCGTTGATTAATTTGTTGGGTTTGCTGTCCACTTGCTCTCCAAAAGACAGAAGAGTTCCATGCAGTCATGGCTCTGTATAAATTCTGTACTTTTCATTTGTTCTGGACCTGGGGACTCTGAAAATACCCCTGGTGGCATCTCTGGTGTAAGTTGACAAAGCAAACAATTTGGAATTTCCAACACAATGTGTTTTTATAAAAACAAGAAGTGATGCAGTCAGTGTTTCCTCGACTCTCAGCCAAGAGAGACTGGCATGCATAGAATTAATATTAGCCCTCTGGTTACAATGAAGAGCAAGACTACATGTTAATGTTTAAAATGTTGGTACATTGTAAAAATCAGTCTGTAATGTCTTTTTCATTGTGTCGGAGCCCAGTAACACTAGCTGCCGCCATTGGCATCGGCTGAAGGGGATCAGAATCAATCTAAACTAGAGATAAATAAGGAGAGTAGTTAGATTAATCTAAGGAAAGGACCAGAGAAAATTAATGTACACCTTTTTGTACCTATGAAGACAGACAGTCAGATAGAGGGAGAAGCTGTACCTATGAAGACAGTCAGACAGACAGAGGGAGAAGCTGTACCTATGAAGACAGTCAGACAGAGGGAGAAGCTGTACTTATGAAGACAGATAGACAGAGGGAGAAGCTGTACCTATGAAGACAGTCAGACAGAGGGAGAAGCTGTACTTATGAAGACAGTCAGACAGAGGGAGAAGCTGTACTTATGAAGACAGATAGACAGAGGGAGAAGCTGTACCTATGCCAGTGGCTGATTTGATCTCCTCCACACTGAACTCCTCCCCCTCGTTGAACATCAATAGCACCAACGTCTGGAACAGAGACACCTGCAGCTCCTTCTTACCCTGTAGACAGACACAGTTAGAGACACGTCTGGAACAGACACCTGCAGCTCCTTGGTAAAAGACGCATTAGAAATTTGACATTTCAAAGAACGCCGCCCATCTTCTAGGACAGTGTTGCTCTGGTCCTCACCTACCATTTCTATTGTATCCCAGCATATTTAACTTTGCGGGTATTTGAGGACCGGAGAAGCACTGTTCTGGGGAAACCTTTCAGGCTCACCTCTTTAAACTCAGTCTTCAGAACAGCGTGGCCCAGGGTGGGCTGCCACTGGAGCTTCCTGCCACTGTGTTTCCCCAGATAGAACAGCTTGAATACCTCCTGGAGCTTCACCATCTGGGAAGAGCGAGGGGGAAGAGCGAGGGGCGAGGGGGAAGAGCGAGGGGCGAGGGGGAAGAGCGAGGGGCGAGGGGGAAGAGCGAGGGGCGAGGGGGAAGAGCGAGGGGGAAGAGGGAAGGGGAAGAGCGAGGGGGAAGAGCGAGGGGGAAGAGCGAGGAGCGAGGGGGAAGAGGGAAGGGGAAGAGCGAGGAGGAAGAGCGAGGAGGGGGGGGGAAGAGCGAGGAGGGAGGGGGAAGAGCGAGGAGGGAGGGGGAAGAGCGAGGAGGGAGGGGGGTGAGAGAAACTTTATTCAGGCTTCATAAAGCCTAGCATACACACCACCCAACCACACACAGACAGACATACCTCAGGGGGCAGGTGGACCTCCATAGGAGTGTAGGAGGGCCAGTAGCCCATGGTGAGGATGTTGACCGTCAGCTCCAGCTGGCTGGGCTCACTCTGGTTCTGGGTGTACTGGGGGAGACAGACAACCTGATTCAATACATTCATGTACTGGTGGACACAACCTTGTTCAATACTGGAATAGAATACATTAATGTCCTGTTGTGAGACAATCAAATCCTTTATTACTTGGAAAATGGTGTAAATTGAGAATTCCTTAATTCAAGAAATCATTTGAATCCATCTGGGAACAAATGTAAACATCATTGGACTACCCCAATTGGTAGAGATGTTATAAATGATTCTCTGTGGTAAATCGATATATTACAGTAGTAATATTGCTCAGTGTTTGTTGCCTTTATCTTCCCATATTGGTATGAACCCGTTTCAACGATTGATTGCTATCTTTTGTCATCGCATTCTCTTACATCCGATAGAGCGTTGTTTGTGACTGCACAGATCTGTCTCTTATCTCGCAAAAGGCTAATGAGATAGCTCCAAAGCAGTTTAGCTACAATAAGCTAAATGGGATAGCTCCAAAGCAGTTTAGCTACAATAAGCTAAATGGGATAGCTCCAAAGCAGTTTAGCTACAATAAGCTAAATGGGATAGCTCCAAAGCAGTTTAGCTACAATAAGCTAAATGGGATAGCTCCAAAGCAGTTTAGCTACAATAAGCTAAATGGGATAGCTCCAATCCAGTTTAGCTACAATAAGCTAAATGGGATAGCTCCAAAGCAGTTTAGCTACAATAAGCTAAATGGGATAGCTCCAAAGCAGTTTAGCTACAATAAGCTAAATGGGATAGCTCCAAAGCAGTTTAGCTACAATAAGCTAAATGGGATAGCTCCAAAGCAGTTTAGCTACAATAAGCTAAATGGGATAGCTCCAAAGCAGTTTAGCTACAATAAGCTAAATGGGATAGCTCCAAAGCAGTTTAGCTACAATAAGCTAAATGGGATAGCTCCAAAGCAGTTTAGCTACAATAAGCTAAATGGGATAGCTCCAAAGCAGTTTAGCTACAATAAGCTAAATGGGATAGCTACAAAGCAGTTTAGCTACAATAAGCTAAATGGGATAGCTCCAAAGCAGTTTAGCTACAATAAGCTGTCTAACATGAGAAAATATTACCAAGGTGACATCTGCTGAATCCCACTTCTGCCACAAAACTGTCCGAATTAATCTAAACTAACAAAATGACGATTGACGTTGATGTCGATTAAGGCAGCCCCCCCCCCCCCCCTCTCTGATTCAGAGGGGTTGGGTTAAATGTAGAAGACACATTTCAGTTGAATGCATTCAGTTGTACAGCTGACACACACACACAGTTGAATTCATGAACTTCTTTGAGGAAAAGATGATGATTATTAGAAAGCAAATTTCGGACTCCTCCTTAAATCTGCGTATTCCTTCAAAGCTCAGTTGTCCTGAGTCTGCACAACTCTGCCAGGACCTAGGATCAAGAGAGACGCTCAAGTGTTTTAGTACTATATCTCTTGACACAATGATTAAAATAATCATGGCCTCTAAACCTTCAAGCTGCATACTGGACCCTATTCCAACTAAACTACTGAAAGAGCTGCTTCCTGTGCTTGGCCCTCCTATGTTGAACATAATAAACGGCTCTCTATCCACCGGATGTGTACCAAACTCACTAAAAGTGGCAGTAATAAAGCCTCTCTTGAAAAAGCCAAACCATGACCCAGAAAATATAAAAAACTATCGGCCTATATCGAATCTTCCATTCCTCTCAAAAATTTTAGAAAAGGCTGTTGCGCAACAACTCACTGCCTTTCTGAAGACAAACAATGTATACGAAATGCTTCAGTCTGGTTTTAGACCCCATCATAGCACTGAGACGGCACTTGTGAAGGTGGTAAATGACATTTTAAATGGCATCGGACCGAGGCTCTGCATCTGTCCTCGTGCTCCTAGACCTTAGTGCTGCTTTTGATACCATCGATCACCACATTCTTTTGGAGAGATTGGAAACCCAAATTGGTCTACATGGACAAGTTCTGGCCTGGTTTAGATCTTATCTGTTGGAAAGATATCAGTTTGTCTCTGTGAATGGTTTGTCCTCTGACAAATCAACTGTAAATTTCGGTGTTCCTCAAGGTTCCGTTTTAGGACCACTATTGTTTTCACTATATAATTTTACCTCTTGGGGATGTTATTCGAAAACATAATGTTAACTTTCACTGCTATGCGGATGACACACAGCTGTACATTTCAATGAAACATGGTGAAGCCCCAAAACTGCCCTTGCTAGAAGAATGTGTTTCAGACATAAGGAAGTGGATGGCTGCAAACTTTCTACTTTTAAACTCGGACAAAACAGAGATGCTTGTTCCAGGTCCCAAGAAACAGAGATCTTCTGTTGAATCTGACAATTAATCTTAATGGTTGTACAGTCGTCTCAAATAAAACTGTGAAGGACCTCAGCGTTACTCTGGACCCTGATCTCTCTTTTGAAGAACATATCAAGACCATTTCAAGGACAGCTTTTTTCCATCTACGTAACATTGCAAAAATCAGAAACTTTCTGTCCAAAAATTATGCAGAAAAATTAATCCATGCTTTTGTCACTTTTAGGTTAGACTACTGCAATGCTCTACTTTCCGGCTACCCGGATAAAGCACTAAATAAACTTCAGTTAGTGCTAAATACGGCTGCTAGAATCCTGACTAGAACCAAAAAATGTGATCATATTACTCCAGTGCTAGCCTCTCTACACTGGCTTCCTGTCAAAGCAAGGGCTGATTTCAAGGTTTTACTGCTAACCTACAAAGCATTACATGGGCTTGCTCCTACCTATCTCTCTGATTTGGTCCTGCCGTACATACCTACACGTACGCTACGGTCACAAGACGCAGGCCTCCTAATTGTCCCTAGAATTTCTAAGCAAACAGCTGGAGGCAGGGCTTTCTCCTATAGAGCTCCATTTTTATGGAACTGTCTGCCTACCCATGTCAGAGACGCAAACTCGGTCTCAACCTTTAAGTCTCTACTGAAGACTCATCTCTTCAGTGGGTCATATGATTGAGTGTAGTCTGGCCCAGGAGTGGGAGGGTGAACGGAAAGGCTCTGGAGCAACGAACCGCCCTTGCTGTCTCTGCCTGGCCGGTTCCCCTCTTTCCACGGGGATTCTCTGCCTCTAACCCTATTACGGGGGCTGAGTCACTGGCTTACTGGGGCTCTCTCATGCCGTCCCTGGAGGGGGTGCGTCACCTGAGTGGGTTGAGTCACTGATGTGGTCATCCTGTCTGGGTTGGCTCCCCCCCCCCCCCCCCTTGGGTTGTGCCGTGGCGGAGGTCTTTGTGGGCTATACTCAGCCTTGTCTCAGGATGGTAAGTTGGTGGTTGAAGATATCCCTCTAGTGGTGTGGGGGCTGTGCTTTGGCAAAGTGGGTGGGGTTATATCCTTCCTGTTTGGCCCTGTCCGGGGGTGTCCTCGGATGGGGCCACAGTGTCTCCTGACCCCTCCTGTCTCAGCCTCCAGTATTTATGCTGCAGTAGTTTATGTGTCGGGGGGCTAGGGTCAGTTTGTTATATCTGGAGTACTTCTCCTGTCCTATTCGGTGTCCTGTGTGAATCTAAGTGTGCGTTCTCTAATTCTCTCTTTCTCTCTCTCGGAGGACCTGAGCCCTAGGACCATGCCCCAGGAATACCTGACATGATGACTCCTTGCTGTCCCCAGTCCACCTGACTGTGCTGCTGCTCCAGTTTCAACTGTTCTGCCTTATTATTATTCGACCATGCTGGTCATTTATGAACATTTGAACATCTTGACCATGTTTTGTTATAATCTCCACCCGGCACAGCCAGAAGAGGACTGGCCACCCCACATAGCCTGGTTCCTCTCTAGGTTTCTTCCTAGGTTTTGGCCTTTCTAGGGAGTTTTTCCTAGCCACCGTGCTTCTACACCTGCATTGCTTGCTGTTTGGGGTTTTAGGCTGGGTTTCTGTACAGCACTTTGAGATATCAGCTGATGTACGAAGGGCTATATAAATACATTTGATTTGAAGTCGGAAGTTTACACGACACCATAGCCAAATACATTTAAATTTGTTTTTTCACAATTCCTGACATTTAATCCCAGTAAAAATTCCCTGTCTTAGGTCAGTTAGGATCACCACTTTATTTTAAGAATGTGAAATGTCAGAATAATAGTAGAGAGAGTGATTTAGTTCAGCTTTTATTTCTTTCATCACATTCCCAGTGGGTCAGAAGTTTACATACACTCAATTAGTATTTGGTAGCATTGCTTTTAAATTGTTTAACTTGGGTCAAATGTTTTGGGTAGCCTTCCACAAGCTTCCCACAATAAGTTGGGTGAATTTTGGCCCATTCCTCCTGACAGAGCTGGTGTAACTGAGTCAGGTTTGTAGGCCTCCTTGCTCGCACATGCTTTTTCAGTTCTGCCCACAAATGTTCTATAGGATTGAGATCAGGGCTTTGTGACGGCCACTCCAATACCTTGACTTTGTTGTCCTTAAGCCATTTTGCCACAACTTTGGAAGTATGCTTGGGGTCATTGTCCATTTGGAAGACCCATTTGCGACCAAGCTTTAACTTCCTGACTGATGTCTTGATGTTACTTCAATATATCCACATCATTTTCCTCCCTCGTGATGCCATCTATTTTGTGAAGCGAACCAGTCCCTCCTGCAGCAAAACACCCCCACAACATGATGCTGCCACCCCTGTGCTTTACAGTTAGGATGGTGTTCTTCGGCTTGCAAGCATCCCTATTTTTCCTCCAAACATAACGATGGTCATTGTGGCCAAACAGTTCGATTTGTGTTTCATAAGAACAGAGGACATTTTTCCAAAAAGTACAATCTTTGTCCCCATGTGCAGTTGCAAACCGTAGTCTGGCTTTTTTATGGCGGTTTTGGAGCAGTGGCTTCTTCCTTGCTGAGCGGCCTTTCAGGTTGTCGATATAGGACTTGTTTTACTGTGGATATAGATACTTTTGTACCTGTTTCCTCCAGCATTTTCACAAGGTCTTTTGCTGTTGTTGTGGGATTGAGTTGCACTTTTCACACAAAAGTGCGTTCATCTCTAGGAGACAGAATGCATCTCCTTCCTGAGCGGTATGACGGCTGCGTGGTCCCATGGTGTTAATACTTGCTTACTATTGTTTGTACAGATGAACGTGGTACCTTCAGGTGTTTGGAAATTGCTCCCAAGGATAAACCAGACTTGTGGAGGTCTACAATTTTTTTTCCCCCGAGGTCTTGGCTGATTTCTTTTGATTTTCTCATGTCGTCAAGCAAAGAGGCACTGAGTTTGAAGGTAGACCTTGAAATACATCCACAGGTACCCCTACAATTGACTCAAAGGATGTCAATTAGCCTATCAGAAGCTTCTAAAGCCATGACATCATTTTCTGGAATTTTCCAAGCTGTTTAAAGGCAGTCAACTTAGTGTATGTAAACTTCTGAACCACTGGAATTGTGATACATTGAATTACAAGTTAAATAATCTGTCTGTAAACAATTGTTAGAAAAATAACTTGTGTGATGCACAAAGTAGATGTCCTAACCAACTTGCCAAAGCTATAGTTGGTTAACAAGAAATGTGTTAACCAACTATAGTTAACCAACCTCCGTGTATGTAAACTTCTCGACTTCACCTGTAGCCATGCCAGTAAGCTAGCTAGCGACAACAGCTACACAGCTGAAAGTCACGGCACTAGTGACCAACGTCCTGACACACAACTTGTCCAGGAGACGGCGACCCGTTTCCTTTCCTTCTGTTATGTTTTTGAAAAATAACAGACACTAAATATTCAAATACGAGTTCCACAAGACAGATTGGTTGAGGGACGAGCGTCACGGAGGAGGGACGAGCGTCACGGAGGAGGGACGAGTGTTACAGAGGGGTGACGACAACATGGCCTCAAGTCAGATGATTCACTGGTGATAAATGTATACTACAGTAAGTGGTGGTATATTACAATAAGTACTTCAGTGACGTCGAGGAGTCTGTGTTCACCTGCTTGAACTGGATCATAACGTCTTTGGAGAGCTCCATGTCCTTAAACATCCCCTCCAGCTTACTGGTGAAGGCCGCTCCACACTCTGCAGGGACAGGAAGCAGGAAGTCACAAACCATCACACCCACTCTCTGTTAACAAGTTTTTATAGAGTATTATAAGCTGGGTGGTTCGAGCGCTGAATGCTGATTGGCTGACAGACAGGGTATATCAGATCATATAACACGGGTATGATAAAACATGCATTTTTTACTGCTCTAATTACGTTTGTTACCAGTTTATAATAGCATTAAGGAACCTCGGGGGTTTGGGGTATATGGCCAATATACCACGGCTAAGGGCTGTATGCAGGCACTCCGTGTTGCGTCGTGATTAAGAACAGCCCTTAGCCTTGGTGTATTGGCCATATACCACACCTCCTACGGGCCTTACTGCTTAAACACATTGCATGACCTGGTAACTGTGGTGGTGTTTCTACAGTCACACACCAGAGGTAGTGACAAACCACCGATGGGCCAACTTCACTGCTGAGGCAACAATCAGCATCTGCCGGAGGACATTTGACAATATCCCACGAACACAGGGCCTAAAATAACACTCGCCAAATGCGGGTAGATTTTGACATTGGTGGGTAGAGAGGACTATATCACCAGCCATGTTGGTGGGTAGAGAGGACTATTACACCAGCCATGTTGGTGGGTAGAGAGGACTATATCACCAGCCATGTTGGTGGGTAGAGAGGACTATTACACCAGCCATGTTGGTGGGTAGAGAGGTCTATTTCACCAGCCATGTTGGTGGGTAGAGAGGACTATTACACCAGCCATGTTGGTGGGTAGAGAGGACTATTTCACCAGCCATGTTGGTGGGTAGAGAGGACTATATCACCAGCCATGTTGGTGGGTAGAGAGGTCTATATCACCAGCCATGTTGGTGGGTAGAGGACTATATCACCAGCCATGTTGGTGGGTAGAGAGGTCTATTTCACCAGCCATGTTGGTGGGTAGAGAGGTCTATTACACCAGCCATGTTGGTGGGTAGAGAGGTCTATTTCACCAGCCATGTTGGTGGGTAGAGAGGTCTATTTCACCAGCCATGTTGGTGGGTAGAGAGGACTATTTCACCAGCCATGTTGGTGGGTAGAGAGGTCTATTACACCAGCCATGTTGGTGGGTAGAGAGGACTATTACACCAGCCATGTTGGTGGGTAGAGAGGACTATTACACCAGCCATGTTGGTGGGTAGAGAGGACTATTTCACCAGCCATGTTGGTGGGTAGAGAGGTCTATTACACCAGCCATGTTGGTGGGTAGAGAGGACTATTACACCAGCCATGTTGGTGGGTAGAGAGGACTATTTCACCAGCCATGTTGGTGGGTAGAGAGGTCTATTACACCAGCCATGTTGGTGGGTAGAGAGGTCTATTACACCAGCCATGTTGGTGGGTAGAGAGGACTATATCACCAGCCATGTTGGTGGGTGGTCAGGGCAACAGAGCGTTTCACTCACATTGACAAATAAACATGTCGTGAGGAAGTCAAGCAGGAAAACATTTACAACTAAATAATTGCTGTAGTAACTGTTTTCTTCATTTTGTATCATAGATGGTAGATAATCACCAAGAACTAGGTATCCTCTCAAATATATCCTGTGAGGCGCTGCAACAATGCCTGGCTGGGGAGCTGTGAACACTGGGATTTGAAAGTGCTCAAGATGCACAGGCGTAGAAGTCAGTCTAATTTACTGGAACGTCCACTGAAGTGAGACCTTGTGTTTCTTGGCTATTTACAATGTTTTGTTAACAAGCTGTGTTTTGAGTTTCAATGTTTGACTCTGCTTCAACTGCCAATGAAAACGTCAGCTACCAGTCAGACCATCTACTCTAATACCTCACAGGCACACCGTCACTGACCACTCCTCCAGCGGCTGGAGTACCACCGTTGCCACGGTAACCGCCCGCCCTTAAAGGGGCAGCTGAACATGTCTCATCTGTGATGTTTTGGTTTTTAAAAAAAAGTTAGTTAAAAATGATTAGCCCTATACCACATCACTTCTTACTAGTAATACGTTTGTTTCTGAAACATTACAAAGCATGTTCATTCATTTTGTCTGGTAATAAAACTGCTAGACCAAAAAGTCCCTACCCACAGACGAAGCCCGCTACAACACAGATACCATAACATGTGATGGTGACAAAGTTGTGATTTTGGAGATCACTGCATTGTATCTCCTGTCATCATACCGTGTTTGAGTTTGGACAGCTTACCGTGTTTGGACAGCTTACCGTGTTTGGACAGCTTACCGTGTTTGAGTTTGGACAGCATGGACTTCTCAGCGTCCACGGAGGCACTCTTCCCCACCAGCAGCCGTTTGGCCAGGTCCTTCTTATAAAAGGCCTCGAACACATCCTTCCCGTGGATGAAGCGGAAGATGATCATGATCTTGTCTAGAATTCTCTCCATCTCCTCCTCGGTAGCTTCCTTGTTGCCCGCCCTCAATTTACAGTCCACGTACTTCGCTGTGCAGAGATAGGACACCGCCAGTTAGATAAAACAACCAGGAAACACTCATATTAGTTATATTAGTTATATTAGTTAGTTATAGTTATATTAGTTAGTTATAGTTATATTAGTTATGGTTATATTAGTTAGTTATGGTTATATTAGTTATATTAGTTGGTTATATTAGTTATATTAGTTAGTTATAGTTATATTAGTTAGTTTTTTTTATTTATTTTTATTTTACCTTTATTTAACCAGGCAAGTCAGTTAAGAACAAATTCTTATTTTCAATGACGGCCTGGGAACAGTGGGTTAACTGCCTGTTCAGGGGCAGAACGACAGATTTGTACCTTGTCAGCTCGGGGGTTTGAACTCGCAACCTTCCGGTTACTAGTCCAACGCTCTAACCACTAGGCTACCCTGCCGCCCCGAGTTAGAGTTATATTAGTTAGTTATGGTTATATTAGTTATATTAGTTAGTTATGGTTATATTAGTTATATTAGTTGGTTATATTAGTTATATTAGTTAGTTATAGTTATATTAGTTAGTTATAGTTATATTAGTCAGTTATGGTTATATTAGTTATATTAGTTAGTTATAGTTATATTAGTTAGTTATAGTTAGATTAGTTAGTCATAGTTAGATTAGTTAGTCATAGTTAGATTAGTTAGTTATAGTTAGATTAGTTAGTTATAGTTATATTAGTTAGTTATGGTTATATTAGTTATATTAGTTAGTTATAGTTAGTTATAGTTAGATTAGTTAGTTATAGTTAGATTAGTTAGGAAACTCATAACTGCCGTGGAACCTCTGACTGGTATTTTAAGCAATGGCGCATCGTTTTAAGATTCCAGGTGCCTTTAAATATCTCCTGCCCTGACTCTTTGCACACACACACACAGCGGTCTTGTCCTCACCGATGAGTTCAGCAGGTTTGTTGGGTCTGTTGTTGATGAAAGCTTCAAAGGCCTCCTTCATAGCGTTGATGAAGCTCTCGTTTCTGTTGAAACAGCCCTGGGCCACGTTGTCCATCTTATCCTTAAAGTCCAACAGGTCTTGAACCATGTCCTTATCCTTCTCTGGGGTGCCCACAATCTCACCACCAAAACTCTGTTAGGAGACATCTCAGTGAGACTGGAATCAATAGAAGTTTCTGAGTGAGAGAAGAAAAATAGAGAGGCAGAGCGAGAGAGAGGCAGAGCGAGAGAGAGGCAGAGCGAGAGAGAGGCAGAGCGAGAGAGAGGCAGAGCCAGAGAGAGGCAGAGCCAGAGAGAGGCAGAGCCAGAGAGAGGCAGAGCCAGAGAGAGGCAGAGCCAGAGAGAGGCAGAGCCAGAGAGAGGCAGAGCCAGAGAGAGGCAGAGCCAGAGAGAGGCAGAGCCAGAGAGCGAGAGCCAGAGAGCGAGAGCCAGAGAGCGAGAGAGAGAGCCAGAGAGCGAGAGAGCGTACCTTGATGTAGTCTCTCCAGTGTTGCAGCAGAGTGGGGAGTCCTCCCTTCACCTTACTGAAGAGCTGGTAGAGCAGAGCCAGCTCCATCACCCGGTTACCGTCTAACAGAATACTGAGACCTGGAGGAGAGGGTCAATATCACCTGGTTACCGTCTAACAGAATACTGAGACCTGGAGGAGGGGGTCAATATCACCTGGTTACCGTCTAACAGAATACTGAGACCTGGAGGAGGGGGTCAATATCACCTGGTTACCGTCTAACAGAATACTGAGACCTGGAGGAGAGGGTCAGTATCACCTGGTTACCATCTAACAGAATACTGAGACCTGGAGGAGGGGGTCAGTATCACCTGGTTACCGTCTAACAGAATACTGAGACCTGGAGGAGGGGGTCAGTATCACCCGGTTACCGTCTAACAGAATACTGAGACCTGGAGGAGGGTCAGTATCACCTGGTTACCATCTAACATAATACTGAGACCTGGAGGAGAGGGTCAATATCACCTGGTTACCATCTAACAGAATACTGAGACCTGGAGGAGAGGGTCAATATCACCTGGTTACCATCTAACAGAATACTGAGACCTGGAGGAGAGGGTCAATATCACCTGGTTACCATCTAACAGAATACTGAGACCTGGAGGAGAGGGTCAATATCACCTGGTTACCATCTAACAGAATACTGAGGCCTGGAGGAGGGGGTCAGTATCACCTGGTTACCGTCTAAGAGAATACTGAGACCTGGAGGAGGGGGTCAATATCACCTGGTTACCGTCTAACAGAATACTGAGACCTGGAGGAGGGGGTCAGTATCACCTGGTTACCATCTAACAGAATACTGAGACCTGGAGGAGAGGGTCAATATCACCTGGTTACCGTCTAACAGAATACTGAGACCTGGAGGAGAGGGTCAATATCACCTGGTTACCATCTAACAGAATACTGAGACCTGGAGGGGAGGGTCAGTATCACCTGGTTACCATCTAACAGAATACTGAGACCTGGAGGAGGGGGTCAGTATCACCTGGTTACCGTCTAACAGAATACTGAGACCTGGAGGAGGGTCAGTATCTCCCGGTTACCATCTAACAGAATACTGAGACCTGGAGGAGGGGGTCAGTATCACATACTGCTGATAGATACCTTTCTGTAAGATGGCCGTCATGTGTTCTCCAAGCAGCTGCTTCTCTACATTAGAGATAAGTGGCTTCCTGTTGAATACAAACAGAGAGAGAGAGAGATGATCAAGACAGATGGAGGAGGGGGTGAAAGAGAAAGTAAAGTGGTTCAAATCTGTGAGATGATCTAGTGTACTCTGATTGGAGCACAGGCCTGTCAGTCTAAGGTGTGTGGAGGAAGAGGCGGGTCTTACTGAGTGCTCTGGTCGAGGTAGCTGATGACACGATCGTTCTCTTCTTCCAACCGACGAGCCACATGATGCAGGTACTCCGGCACCTGGACACACACACACGTCACTTATGACCATCACTAGGAGAAAGCCAGGTATGCTAGCTATATAGGGGCGTGGTCATAATATTGAATTAAAGCATTTGATTGACGGCTGTCACTCACGTCTCGTTCCTGCATCAGCCTCTGTCCCTCTGCAGCGTACAGTCTGTCAGTCTCCATCAAAAAACGCTCCTCAAACGACTCTTTGTACACCTGAGGAGAGAGACAATAGATGATACCAGATCAGAGAATCTACAGAGACCTGAGGAGAGAGACATTAGATGACACCAGGAGATCAGAGAATCTACAGAGACCTGAGGAGAGAGACAATAGATGACACCAGATCAGAGAATCTACAGAGACCTGAGGAGAGAGACAATAGATGACACCAGATCAGAGAATCTACAGAGACCTGAGGAGAGAGACAATAGATGACACCAGATCAGAGAATCTACAGAGACCTGAGGAGAGAGACAATAGATGACACCAGATCAGAGAATCTACAGAGACCTGAGGAGAGAGACAATAGATGATACCAGATCAGAGAATCTACAGAGACCTGAGGAGAGAGACAATAGATGACATCAGGAGATCAGAGAATCTCCAGAGACCTGAGGAGAGAGACAATAGATGACACCAGGAGATCAGAGAATCTACATACCATCTGCCTATGGAACAATAGTTCTACACTGCTAAGAAAATGCACTCGTATGACTAGCAAATGACTGCCTTGACTTGATTGGTTCATTGGCCAAATGGTAAAGACAAAACTTATGAAGCATTGACCAATCACCTGCAGGTCTGAGAGCATGCCCAGTAGGCTGCGGAGAAGGCTGCGGTCCACCGTCTCTCCGTTGCGTTCGCGTTCGATCTGTTCCAGGATCCCGTCGACCGTGCGCTTCTGGACAGCCCCGTCGCTCACGATGTGGTTCCGGAAGAGTTCCAGCCCGGTATCCCTGTGGAACACACACAGTCACGGTGGACGGTGAACAGTAACGGGCGGCATCCCAAATGACACCCTACTTCCTACATGGGGAACTCTTTTAGCCCAATGAGGACCTAGTCAAAGGTAGTGCACTAAGTAGTGAATAGGGTTCCATTTCTGACACAGTCTCTGTCAGAGGACAGAAAGAAACGATCACCATCTCAGAACAGGAAAAGACCGTTTGCCACAGAGAACGGATGAATGTTTGTGTTGGTCCTAATAGCTACTGGACGGGGCTCTTACCAGATGGAGGGGAGCAGGGAGTTCTGGAGCACGTAGGTACGATCCAGGAACAGAAAGATACTCCGGATCATGATCTGCAGTAACCCAGGTTACACATGACACACTTACGTTAGACTCATTATACAACATACATTTCAGCCAGAATAAATGTCTCATGATAAAGGCTGTCTGACTGACCGTCTGTCTGCAGTGGTCCTGCCAACATCGGTTCATCCTCTTCAGGAAAGACAGGCTGTCCAGGGACTCTGTGAGGCGCTACGGTTAAGGACCGGGCCTCAATTCAATCAAAACACAACAGTCAAACACTCTCTCTTTGGACGGGGCCTCGACTCGCACCAGGTTGTGGTTAATGACAACCTTCTGATGACTACAAACTGTGTAGTTTATAGAGATCCCCATTACAGGGATGTTCATTGTTTTTTTTTTATTTGCCATCAGTCCAAGCAGCGTGTCGCTGTGTGCAGCTAGCTGGCTGAAGAGGTCCAAGGTGCCCCCTGGGTGGCAGGTAGCCTAACGGTTAGGAGAGTGGGGCCAGTAAACATACAAAGAAGACATACAGCTGGTACAGACACACTACTACACAGCTGGTACAGACACACTACTACACAGCTGGTAGAGACACACTACTACACAGCTGGTAGAGACACACTACTACACAGCTGGTACAGAGACACTACTACACAGCTGGTACAGAGACACTACTACACAGCGGTCCGCTGAGAAGACACAGCTGGTACAGAGACACTACTACACAGCTGGTACAGAGACACTACTACACAGCTGGTACAGAGACACTACTACACAGCGGTCCGCTGAGAAGACACAGCTGGTACAGAGACACTACTACACAGCTGGTACAGAGACACTACTACACAGCTGGTACAGAGACACTACTACACAGCGGTCCGCTGAGAAGACACAGCTGGTACAGAGACACTACTACACAGCTGGTACAGAGACACTACTACACAGCTGGTACAGAGACACTACTACACAGCGGCCCGCTGAGAAGACACACAGCAGGTACAGAGACCCTACTACACAGCGGCCCGATGAGAAGACACACAGCTGGTACAGAGACACTACTACACAGCTGGTACAGAGACACTACTACACAGTTGGTACAGAGACACTACTACACAGCTGGTACAGAGACACTACTACACAGCGGCCCGCTGAGAAGACACACAGCTAGTACAGAGACACTACTACACAGCGACCCGCTGAGAACACAGCTGGTACAGAGACCCTACTACACAGCGGCCTGATGAGAAGACACACAGCTGGTACAGAGACTCTACTACACAGCGGGCCAGCTGAGAAGACACACAGCTGGTAGAGACACTACTACACAGCGGCCTGATGAGAAGACACACAGCTGGTACAGAGACACTACTACACAGCGGCCCGCTGAGAAGACACACAGCTGGTACAAAGACACTACTACACAGCTGGTACAGAGACACCACTACACAGCTGGTACAGAGACACCACTACACAACTGGTACAGAGACACCACTACACAGCTGGTACAGAGACACTACTACACAGCGGCCCGCTGAGAAGACACACAGCTAGTACAGAGACCCTACTACACAGCGACCCGCTGAGAAGACACACAGCTGGTACAGAGACCCTACTACACAGCGGCCTGATGAGAAGACACACAGCTGGTACAGAGACACTACTACACAGCGGCCTGATGAGAAGACACACAGCTGGTACAGAGACACTACTACACAGCGGCCTGATGAGAAAAGACACAGCTGGTACAGAGACAACTACTACACAGCTGGTACAGAGACAACTACTACACAGCTGGTACAGAGACACCACTACACAGCTGGTACAGAGACACCACTACACAGCTGGTACAGAGACACTACTACACAGCGGCCCACTGAGAAGACATACAGCTCTTATAACAGGAGGCTGCCAGGTTCCTTTAAACCCCCCAGTCACAACTAACCAGATCAGCTGGTGTTATCAGGGAGACCCAGGCCAAGGTTATTGTGGCAATGATGGTATTCCAGCCACTGGAGTGGTCCGTGACAGTGTGCCTGTGAGGTATTTATGCAATAAGGACTGAGGAGGTGTGGTATATGGCCAATATACCCCGGCTAAGGGCTGTTCTTAAGCAGAACGCAGCGCAGAGTGCCTGGATACAGCCCTTAGCCGTGGTATATTGGCCATATACCCCAAACCCCCCGAGGTGCCTTATTGCTATTATAAACTGGTTACCAACGTAATTAGAGCAGTAAAAAAATGTTTTGAGGTATACGGTCTGATATACCACGGCTGTCAGCCAATCAGCATTCAGGGATGGAACCAGCCAGTTTATAACACAGTAGACTAGTCTGACTAGTAGCGGACGTCTTCACTGGTAGTTGAAGCAAAGTCAAAACATTGAAAAACAACGTAGCTTGTGAACAAAACAATGTAAATAGCCAAGAAACACAAGGTGCAGCAACACAAATCAAATTAATACATTTTTTAACATTGTTATAAAACGAGCTTATCTCCTCAGAGGAGCCACTGTCATGCAGCATCATAAATGACAGATGTTCTCATCAAATCGACTTGAAAACCTGTCAAACAGGCTTTAATAAACATCCACACACATTACGCACTGGCAAACACATAGGAGCACACTTTCACACGCAAAGACACACACAGTGTAAAGGATATTCTCTGAACTGATGTATCTGGGCCTGGACATGGTCCTCACAGACCTGACGGAGCTGCTTGTACAGTGTGGGGGAGACTTTATAGGAACACAGGTTCTCCACCGCCTGAAACAGAGGAGACAGAGGTGAACATACTAAGTATTCCTCAATTCTGTAAGTTATCCCTCCTTGGAAAAGTTACAAGACAGGATTAGCCAAGTCAACAGGCTGGTGAATGGTCAGAGTGATAGGGTTAGCCATGTCAACAGGCTGGTGAATGGTCAGAGTGATAGGGTTAGCCATGTCAACAGGCTGGTGAATGGTCAGAGTGATAGGGTTAGCCATGTCAACAGGCTGGTGAATGGTCAGAGTGATAGGGTTAGCCAAGTCAACAGGCTGGTGAATGGTCAGAGTGATAGGGTTAGCCATGTCAACAGGCTGGTGAATGGTCAGAGTGATAGGGTTAGCCAAGTCAACAGGCCCTATCACTCTGACCATTCACCAGCCTGTCAGAGGCTGTCAGAGACTGGTCAGAGTGATAGGGTTAGCCAAGTCAACAGGCTGGTGACTGGTCAGAGTGATAGGGTTAGCCAAGTCACCGGTGAATGGTCACAGTGATAGGGTTAGCCATGTCAACAGGCTGGTGACAGGTCAGCACAGTGGTTGGGTATACTGACTGCTGATGTGAGCTACAGAACCTGCTGGCTGGCATAGAGCAGCTCTCCTCTCCAATAATTTGAGACTAGAGAGGCATAGTGTCTTAAGACCGATCTCTGCTGCCCGTTGGAATCGGGTAGCGTCCCAAATGGCACCCTATACCCTAAATAGTACACCACATAGGGAATAGGGTGTCAGTTGGCACCACCAACCCAGACTGGCTAGGGCAACCAGCAGGTCACATGACAAGACAGCTGGAGTAATGGTACACAGATAGACAGTAAAGGGCAACCAGCAGGTCACATGACAAGACAGCTGGAGTAATGGTACACAGATACAGACAGTAAAGGACAACCAGCAGGTCACATGATAAGACAGCTGGAGTAATGGTACACAGATACAGACAGTAAAGGACAACCAGCAGGTCACATGATAAGACAGCTGGAGTAATGGTACACAGATACAGACAGTAAAGGGCGAACAGCAGGTCACATGATAAGACAGCTGGAGTAATGGTACACAGATACAGAGAGTAAAGGGCGAACAGCAGGTCACATGATAAGACAGCTGGAGTAATGGTACACAAATACAGAGAGTAAAGGGCAACCAGCAGGTCACATGACAAGACAGCTGGAGTAATGGTGTCATACAGATGAAGACAATAAAAGTGCCCATATCGGTACATATTATTCACATGGAAACACTGGGACTTGGATATAGGCATGTCATCAAGGCCCGTTGAACACATGAACTAGGCCCATGTTTTAGAAAGGTCAATAAGGGCTGTAGCTCTCCACAAACTACGTGTTTCATGTCCTGAAAGTGCAACTGTGTGTTTGATGCTTTAGGCCTGACCTGGTAGAGTTCCTCTAGGTTGTACTTGATGGAGGTGCTGTTCTGGATGGCTCCTACTGCATCCCTCAGCTTCAGCCAGGTGTCCTCAGTGTAGTTGTCCGCTAGCTTTGGCCTGTCTGGGAACACACAACAGAGTCACGCCACACCAAGGCACAGCAAAATGGTTAGACAGACCCAGCCTCTAGCTGGGTACCTCATTTAAATGAGAAATTTAAAGTTAATTTGTAAACAAGGAGAATATTGTTTGTAAACAGTTCACTATTGTTTGCATGTTCAACCATATGTAAACATCTGGCAGGGACAGAGTCAACAAATGTCAAAATTGTAATAGAATGCAAAAAAACATTTATTTATTCTGCCAGAATGTCATTAGCTTGGTAAAGTTAGCTAGATGACGTAACCAGAGTTGAGCAATATTTCCAGGGTCAGGTTGCAACGGGATATTCTGTTGTTTACATGCCATGGCTATCAATTGCTTCAAATATGTCACAAGCTAACTTGGTCTAAAAACTTCCTAGGCTACCCAGCTGGCCATCATGGACAACTTTCAAATATGAACTTTAGCTACGCTGCCAATTATGGGGAGTTACACGTTACATAAGTAGAGTTAACTAGTTAGCGAATTACTAACAGATAGTTGATACTCAGGAAAAACGGCTAAATAACGTGTAGCAAGCTAGCTAACGTTAACTAGCTATTCAGCACGCGTTACCTTTGAAATTTTTAATGACTAATTTCTTGGAGGCGCCAGTTTTGTTGGAGGCCAGGCCAGAAATCTTTGTCACTCCGTTGTTGTTGTGCTCCGTCAGAGCAGAGAAGTTGGCTTTCTTGTCCTGTCGTATGTCTTCTGCCATTATTAGATTAATGCAGAGGGCCGTTGTTGTGAAGAGTTGTTAGCTAACGTTAGCGGCACTTCTACTCGTCCTCTCAAACGAGCCTAAAGTTGGATTATACAACTCTGACCCTGTTTCTTAATTCATTTACGATGCACCACTTAGTCCGATCCCTCACTTGAACAAAAGTAGATACCTAGACCAAAGCCATAAAACTCAGGGAAACTTTTGGATGAACCGAACAACTGAAAAATAGATTTCGTTGAAGTAAGCTAACGCGTTAGCCAGCCTAGTTTAGTTAGCGAAACAAACAATTTAGTATATCCACTGCGTCCCTCCCTGGCCCTTATTAAAATGAGGCAAATATTAAATGTTATATATTTCAGACTTCCATGTGTGAAACAAATTAAAAGCTATATTCAATCTCAAATTATCCATCATTATGCTACCGCTGGAGATGTGGCGCTAGCCACATAGCAAACATAACAAAATGGCTTCCTACACCCCCCTTGACAAGTGCATCTTGGGAGATTCACATTCTACCGGTGTGATGTTTGAAACTTCAACATTATTTGGACTTTTTTTAGCTTTTTACAAGAGTTCATCTTTAAAGGGTCCCAATTACATTTCCTATTCAATTACTTCAGTGAAATTCATCGACTTTTGTCGATTTTGCATGATGTAAAAGGATTTTAGGTACAAGCAATAACACATAAAACTCTTATTCAAATGATGTAGACTCATCGTGGAATATGATCATGGAATAAATTGGTGTATACATTGGTATAATATAAATTGGTGCAGTATTTGTGCATCGTGATTTTATCAAGTTTACCCTGTTCTAAAAGTTACCTAGATTAAAATGTATTCTAAATTTAGTTTCTAATTTTAAACATGTTTAAACTGTTTCATTTTCTTGGACAGACGAGAAAGGTGTAATTGCAGCCCGCAATTCGGGGCATTCCTGCATCTTTATGAACCCCTCTCTATACTTCTATTGGTCAATGTTTAATCGCATAGACAATCAGAGGAAATCTAGAATATCAAAAGTGTCATGCAAACATGAAGATGGCGTGCTTGAGGGGGGGAAGTTCATGCAGTAACCAACGGGATGCTCGAGGGGTGGGGGGCGGAGACCTCCATGCAGTAACCAATGGGATGCTCGAGGGGTGGGGGGGTGTTCATGCAGGTATTAATGGGATGCTCGACCGGGGAAGTTCATGCAGTAACCAATGGGATGCTCGAGGGGTGGGGGGTGTTCATGCAGGTATTAATGGGACGCTCGACAGTTTGGATAACCTGTGAAAACTAGGTCTGTGGTAAAACACAGGCTTATGAGATCTTGTACATTTTGTTCAATTTGATCATTTTCATCAGCTAATGTCACTTTTTGTGAATTTTGAAGCATTTGTGTAATCAAAAGCACGTCAAGGCTTCATAATTCATAAAGGTCATGTTAACTGACTGATATTATCTCACAAAACGAATAAGATCTCCTAAGCCTGTGTTAACCTCAGACCTTATTTTCAACATAGGAATGACTGAAGGAACCACAGGTAACTCATTTCCGTTTGTTAGGACAACAAGCTGGCAGGCTCTTTAGCCCCCAATCTGGTTTTAATGTCTGGGAGAATCTCAATTGCATACTCACGAGGAGGATGGTGGGAGGAGCTATAGGAGGAGGGGCTCATTGTAATGTCTGGAATGGAGCCATAGAACGGGACAAAATACATAGAAACTCCATGTTTGACCCCGTTCCATGAACTCCATTCCAGCCATTACAATGAGCCCATCCTTCTATTGCTCCTCCCACCAACCAGGAAGAAAATCTGTCTCCCTCCAGCAGGTGCCGTTTTTTCGCCCACCAAGCAAGGAGTTTTTGTATGGAGGTCAAGGAGTGTTAGTCAACAAATTGGTCAAAATAAAATGAATGTCTTATTTGCAACGTGAGGTTTATTTGATCGAATATAAGTTCCACTAATCCAAAGAAAGGACAGTTGAAAGCTAAACAGCCCGCACTGCCGCTTTGTGGACAACAACTCCAATTTTTAGGGCGGAAAGACATGTATTTTGTCAATATATGCATATATTGCCCCAATGCATTGTAAACAGGAAGCACAACCTCATCATGACCTTCTTCGATCTGAAAACGTAGCGGCAGCTCTCCCTAGCGGTTAGCAAGCAGTTAGCAGCGAAGGGAGTGGAGAGATTGAGAAGTGAAAAGACAGGAAGGCCGTGGTACATCGGCGTCTCCTATACTAGATCTGCAGTGGCTACGGCTGGTGGTATGACAGCTTCTAGCTATCGGCTTTGTATGGACATGTAAATCGCTGTTTTTGAAAGGTTTGTACAGTAAACAGCAGCACCGATTTGCCAATAATGACAGCCTGAGTCATTGCTTAGTAGCTTGTTACATACAGCCAGTCAGCTAGCTAGCTAGCTGCTAAAACTGGTTAACATTAGCTGGAGAGCTTACTTTACTTCAGTCATTGCTCTACTTCCACAACGGATAGTCAATATTTGCATGATGTTGCTAGGTCATTTAGGTAACCCTAACCCATTTTTGGCTCTGGGTTTGCTAATCAAAGTGCCCCAGAATTTCTCTAGAAATGATGGTATAGAGAAGGTTTGTTGCCAGCTAGGCTAGCTAGCATGATGGCTAACTGTCAAGTGATAATTGCTAGAAGTCTCTAGTTGTACCATTATTGCGGTATCCTCCTAGCTAACTAGTTAGGCCCTATAGTTTTTCCACGTCCGTTCACGTGATCAGGAAACGTTCCTGGTCCTACTGATTCCACACTAGCCTTGGAGTTGGGACTCTCAGTGAGAGTTTGTAAAATATTATTGGAAAGACTGTTTCTTTGCACTTACAGGATCCCAATTATCCACCCTTCTCCCAAAGTGTGCATGGATTTAAAAGCATTGGCTGAAGGGAATTTCCACCATTGTTACAGAAATAACCTGTAAGTGTGCAAGTGCACACTTTGGGAAAAGGGTGGAGAATCGGGACCCATCCACAGTGTGTTGACCTGATCCCCTCTGCTCTTACAGGAGATGTCTGTGTTGACCTGATCTCACCCTCCTGACTCTTGCAGGAGATGTCTGTGTTGACCTGATCCCCTTTTCTCTTGGAGGAGATGTTTGTGTTGACCTGATCTCACCCTCCTGACTCTTGCAGTAGATGTCTGTGTTGACCTGATCTCCTCCTGACTCTTGCAGGAGATGTCTGTGTTGACCTGATCTCCTCCTCTCTTGCAGGAGATGTCTGTGTTGACCTGATCTCCTCCTCTCTTGCAGGAGATGTCTGTGTTGACCTGATCTCCTCCTCTCTTGCAGGAGATGTCTGTGTTGACCTGATCCCCTTTTCTCTTGGAGGAGATGTTTGTGTTGACCTGATCTCACCCTCCTGACTCTTGCAGGAGATGTCTGTGTTGACCTGATCTCACCGTCCTGACTCTTGCAGGAGATGTCTGTGTTGACCTGATCTCCTCCTCTCTTGCAGGAGATGTCTGTGTTGACCTGATCTCCTCCTCTCTTGCAGGAGATGTCTGTGTTGACCTGATCTCCTCCTCTCTTGCAGGAGATGTCTGTGTTGACCTGATCTCCTCCTCTCTTGCAGTAGATGTGTGCTGTGCCTTCAAGATGAGTGTGAAGGCATTTGAGCTGGTCCCTGCCGTGGAGCGGGAGCTCCTGATGGGAGACAAGGCCCGCATCAACATTGAGTGCATCGAGTGCTGCGGCAAGCACCTGTACGTGGGCACCAACGACTGCTTCATACATCACTTCCTGCTAGAGGAGCATGCCACGACCAAGGGGATGCTATCCTACACCGTCCAGAAGCTGCTGTTCAAGTACCTGGGCCTGAAAAAGCCAGTGGAGGCCCTGAAGGCCGCGTCAGCGTTAGAACGCATCATTGTGCTCTGTGATGCTACAGTTAGTGTTATTGACATGATCACCTTAGAACCCGTGCCTTCGGGCGGGGCCAAGATTAAGGGCGTGGCTGCGTTCTGCGTCAACGAGAACCCGGTGAACGGGGACCCGTTCTGCGTGGAGATCGGGGTGCTTTCGGCCCGGCGGCGCACCGTACAGATATACATGGTTTACGAGGACAGGGTGCAGCTGGTGAAAGAGGTCAACACGCCGGAGCAGCCGTGTGCGGTCAGTCTGGACGGTTACTTCCTGTGCCTGGCCCTCTCCACGCAGTACATGATCCTTAACTACAGCACAGGGGCCGCGCAGGACCTGTTCCCCTATGACAGCGAGGAGAGGAAGCCCATAGTCAAGAGGATCGGCAGGGAGGAGTTCCTCTTGGCTGCCCCTGGTGGCCTGGGTGAGTCATTACAACAGCAGCTGTATTGTTTATCAGTAGATCTTATTACTAACATATCACTAGTGACGTATTCTCTCTCTCTCTCTCTCTGTTTCTGTCTCTGTCTCTCTGTCGCTGTCTCTCTCCCTGCCTCTCTCTCTCCCTCTCTCTCTCTCTCTCTCTCCCTGTCTCTCTCTCCGTCTCTCTCTCTCTCTCTCTCTCTCTCTCTCTCCGTCTCTCTCTCTCTCTCTCTCTCCGTCTCTCTCTCTCTCTCTCCGTCTCTCTCTCTCTCTCTCTCCTCTCTCTCTCTCTCTCTCTCTCTCTCTCTCCGTCTCTCTCTCTCTCTCTCTCTCCGTCTCTCTCTCTCTCTCTCTCTCCGTCTCTCTCTCTCTCTCTCTCTCCGTCTCTCTCTCTCTCTCTCTCCCTGTCTCTCTCTCTCTCTCTCTCCCTGTCTCTCTCTCTCTCTCTCTCCCTGTCTCTCTCTCTCTCTCTCTCTCTCTCTCTCTCAGGTATGTTTGCCAATGCAGAGGGTATATCCCAGCGTGCCCCAGTGAACTGGTCAGAGAGTGTGATGGGAGCGGCTGTGTGTTTTCCCTATGTGGTGGCGCTAGACGAGGGCTTCGTCACCATCCACAGTATGCTGGACCAGCAGCTCAAACAGACCCTCTCCTTCAGAGACGGACACATCCTACAGGACTTTGAAGGTGCCAACATGGCTCCCCTACACTAGTCTAAATGTCTTGCCTTGTTGGCTTACCTCAGTAGACCTATGTCTACAGTATCTATGGCTGAAGAGATGGTGACCCTGACCTGTCTGTGTCCCTGACCTGTCTGTGTCCGTCCCTGACCTGTCTGTGTCCGTCCCTGACCTGTCTGTGTCCGTCCCTGACCTGTCTGTGTCCGTCCCTGACCTGTCTGTGTCCGTCCCTGACCTGTCTGTGTCCGTCCCTGACCTGTCTGTGTCCGTCCCTGACCTGTCTGTGTCCCTAACCCTGACCTGTCTGTGTCCCTAACCTGTCTGTGTCCCTGACCTGTCTGTGTCCCTGACCCTGACCTCTCTGTGTCCCTAACCCTGACTTGTCTGTGTCCCTAACCCTGACTTGTCTGTGTCCCCAACTGTGTCCCTGTCCCATGTCTCTGTTCCCAGCTGTGTCCCTGTCCCATGTCTCTGTTCCTAACTGTGTCCCTGTCACCTGTCTCTGTCCCTAACTGTCTCTGTCCCTATAGGTAAGGTGGTTCTGGCCTCCACTAAGGCTGTGTACGTGCTGGTGCCCCTACCCCTGGAGAGACAGATTCAGGAGCTGCTAGCTGGACACAGAGTGGAGGAGGCCCTGTCTCTGACTGAGGGAGCCAGGAGGAACATTCCCAAAGACAAGTTCCAGGTACAGACTGTCTGCCACAAATAGTGTTTCTGCTAGAGAGCTTGTCAATACTCTCCACTAGCTGAGAACAGATGATCAAAAGGCTGATTTCTAGGCCTCCGTAGTGGAGCAGGGGTCTAAGCCAGCGCTAGCTGTGCCACTAGAGGAGCAGGGGTCTAAGCCAGCGCTAGCTGTGCCACTAGAGATCCTGGTTCGAGTCCAGACTGTGTCGCAGCCGACTGCAACCGGGAGACCCATGGGGCGGCGCACAATTGGCCCAGCGTCGTCCGGGTTAGGGGAGGGTTTGGCCGGGCAGGGATGTTCTTGTCCCGTTGTGATTCCTGTGGCAGGCCGGACGCAATGCAAGCTGACAAGGTCGCAAGGTCTACGGCGTTTCCTCCGACACATTGGTGCGGCTGGCTTCCAGGTTAAGTGGGCATTGTGTCAAGAAGCAGTGCGGCTTGGTTGGGTTGTGTTTCGGAGGACGCATGTCTCTCAACCTTCACCTCTCCCGAGTCCGTACGGGAGATGCAGCAATGGGACAAGACTGTAACTACCAATTGGATACCACGAAATTGGGAGAGAAAAAAATGTAATAACAAAAACAAGTTTATTTCTATAGTTTATTTTGGTCTTTTGTGAGTACAGCCCAGGGGGTTATTGTGACAGTGATGCATCATGTGTTCCCAGGTGGCTCATTTAACTGGGGTGATTGTGTCCTAATGAAATGTAAAATATAGAATAAGAGGGATGAGATGTGATGCATCTTTAACTTTCTCTTTCATGACACCCTCACCCCCCACCTACCCCTCCTCAGATATTGCACAAAAGAATCCTCCAGCAAGCAGGATTCATACAGTTTGGACAGCTTCAGTTTCTCGACGCGAAAGAACATTTCAGGACAGGTCAGTTGGACGTCCGGGAGTTGATCTCCCTCTACCCTCTCCTCCTCCCGGCCTCCTCCTCCTTCGCCCGCTGCCACCCGCCGCTCCACGGGTTCGCCGACCTCAACCACCTGGCGCAGGGGGACCAGGACAAGGTCCAGAGGTGCAAGAGGTAAGAGATGTGGTCCTCTGTAGCTCAGTTGGCAGAGTATGATGTTTGCAACCCCCATAATAGTTGGTTTGATTCCCAGGACCATCTGTATGTAAAATACAGAATAAAGTGGCTGCTAAATGGCTATTATTATTATAATAATTATTATTATTATTATAATTTATTATTATTATTATTATAATTTATTATTATTATAAATTATTATTATTATAATAATTATTATTTATTATTATTATTATTATTTATTATAATTTATTATTATTATTTATTATTATTATTATTATTTATTATAATTTATTATTATTATTTATTATTATAATTATTATTATAATTATAATTATTATTATTATTATTATTATTCTAGGTTCCTCATCACGTACCTGGGTGAGGTGCGAAGCACGGAGGGGGCTAACGGCTGCCGGGAGGACGTGGACACGGCTCTGTTGAAGCTGTACGCTGAGCAGGACCACGAGAGTCTTCTGGACCTGCTGGCCTCCCCCAACGCCTGTTTACTGGCAGACAGCGCCCCCTGGCTAGAGAAACACCACAAGTGGGTACTGCAGCTAGCCTAGTGGGTACTGCAGCTAGCCTAGTGGGTACTGCAGCTAGCCTAGTGGGTACTGCAGCTAGCCTAGCGGGTACGGCAGCTAGCCTAGCCTAGCGGGTACGGCAGCTAGCCTAGCGGGTACGGCAGCTAGCCTAGCCTAGCGGGTACGGCAGCTAGCCTAGCCTAGCGGGTACGGCAGCTAGCCTTGCCTAGCGGGTACGGCAGCGAGCCTAGCGGGTACGGCAGCTAGCCTTGCCCAGCCGGTACGACAGCTAGCCCAGTCTAGTGGGCACTACTATAGTTAGCCTAGTGGGCACTAAGATATTGCGTTCAAAGTAGCCTGCTATGCTATTGCCTTTAAAGTGTGTAATGAGTGTGTTTTTTTATGTTGGGTTATCTTTCTCCTGAACATCAGGTATTTTGCACTAGGCCTCCTCTACCATTATAACGGCCAGGATTCAGCTGCTCTACAGGTAAACATGCTACTACTGTACACTACTTTATTTTGAGCACCTAGGATGAAAAGCCCTATAAATCCAATCCATTATCTTGATTATTAATTTAATATGAATTGTAATGAAATGTCTATGGGGTTGTAAGATGCATCTCTTCTCTCCTCCTGTAGTTGTGGGTGCGGATAGTGAATGGGGACCTTCAGGACTCGACCAGGTCTGACCTGTATGAGTACATTGTGGACTTCCTGGGTTTCTGTTCCAACCCGGACCTGGTGTGGAAATATGCGGACTGGGCCCTGCAGAGAGACCAGACGGTACGTTTCTGTCTGCGTTTCCAAATGGCACCTTAATCCCTATATTGTATACTACTTTTGACCAGGCTCTATATTATATACTACCTTTGACCAGGCCCTATATTATATACTACCTTTGACCAGGCCCTATATTATATACTACCTTTGACCAGGCCCTATATTATATACTACTTTTGACCAGGCCCTATATTGTATACTACCTTTGACCAGGGCCCTATATTGTATACTACCTTTGACCAGGCCCTATATTATATACTACCTTTGACCAGGGCCCTATATTGTATACTACCTTTGACCAGGCCCTATATTATATACTACCTTTGACCAGGGCCCTATATTGTATACTACCTTTGACCAGGCCCTATATTATATACTACTTTTGACCAGGCCCTATATTATATACTACCTTTGACCAGGGCCCTATATTGTATACTACCTTTGACCAGGCCCTATATTATATACTACTTTTGACCAGGCCCTATATTATATACTACCTTTGACCAGGGCCCTATATTGTATACTACCTTTGACCAGGCCCTATATTATATACTACCTTTGACCAGGGCCCTATATTGTATACTACCTTTGACCAGGCCCTATATTATATACTACCTTTGACCAGGGCCCTATATTGTATACTACTTTTGACCAGGGCCCTATATTGTATACTACCTTTGACCAGGCCCTATATTCTATACTACCTTTGACCAGGCCCTATATTATATACTACTTTTGACCAGGGCCCTATATTGTATACTACTTCTGACCAGGGCCCTAAGTTCTAGCAGAAACTAAGTAATGATGTCGACTGCCGGCCATTTTGGAAATACCCGCAGGAGTAAAGAAGACTCTCCTCATTGTAATTCTACGGGTGTTTATCTGTGGTCTCTGTAGATAGGGGTGCAGATCTTCACCAGGAGGCCGGTGGGTCAGGACCAGGTTAAGGAGCAGAAGGACCAGGTGAACCCAGACGACGTCATCACGTACCTGGGGAAACACAGCCAGGCTCTGCTGCTCTACCTGGAACACCTGGTGCTGGGCCGACGGATACAGGTCAGAACATACACAGGACTTCAGAACATATTCCATACTCCACGATTTACCTCCTTCAACTATCCCTGGCGCTTGGTCTTTTACTGCTCTCTCTCTCTCGCTCTCTGTCTGTTTGTCTCTGTCTGTTTGTCCCTGTCTGTTTGTCTCTGTCTGTTTGTCTGTCTGTCTCTGTCTCTGTGTCTGTCTGTCTGTCTCTCGCCGTCTCTCTCTCTCGCCGTCTCTCCCTCTCGCTGTCTGTCACTCTCTCTCTCTCGCCGTCTCTCTCTCTCTCTCGCTCTCTGTCTGTTTGTCTCTGTCTGTTTGTCCCTGTCTGTTTGTCTCTGTCTGTTTGTCTGTCTGTCTGTCTCTGTCTCTGTGTCTGTCTGTCTGTCTCTCGCCGTCTCTCTCTCTCGCCGTCTCTCCCTCTCGCTGTCTGTCACTCTCTCTCTCTCGCCGTCTCTCTCTCTCTCTCGCTCTCTGTCTGTTTGTCTCTGTCTGTTTGTCTCTGTCTGTTTGTCTCTGTCTGTTTGTCTCTGTCTGTTTGTCTCTGTCTGTTTGTCTCTGTCTGTTTGTCTCTGTCTGTTTGTCTCTGTCTGTTTGTCTGTCTCTGTCTGTCTGTCTGTCTCTGTCTGTCTGTCTCTGTGTCTGTCTGTCTCTGTGTCTGTCTGTCTCTCGCCGTCTCTCTCTCTCGCCGTCTCTCTCTCTCGCCGTCTCTCTCTCTCGCCGTCTCTCTCTCTCGCCGTCTCTCTCTCTCGCCGTCTCTCTCTCTCGCCGTCTCTCTCTCTCGCCGTCTCTCTCTCTCGCCGTCTCTCTCTCTCGCCGTCTCTCTCTCTCGCCGTCTCTCTCTCTCGCCGTCTCTCCCTCTCGCTGTCTGTCACTCTCTCTCTCTCGCTGTCTCTCTCTCTCTCTCTCGCTGTCTGTCTCTCTCTCTCTCTCTCGCTGTCTGTCTCTCTCTCTCTCTCTCGCTGTCTGTCACTCTCTCTCTCGCTGTCTGTCACTCTCTCTCTCGCTGTCTGTCTCTCTCTCTCTCTCTCTCTCTCTCTCTCTCGCTGTCTGTCACTCTCTCTCTCTCTCGCTGTCTGTCACTCTCTCTCTCTCTCGCTGTCTCACTCTCTCTCTCTCTCTCGCTGTCTGTCACTCTCTCTCTCGCGCTGTCTGTCACTCTCTCTCTCTCGCTGTCTGTCACTCTCTCTCTCTCGCTGTCTGTCACTCTCTCTCTCTCTCTCGCTGTCTGTCACTCTCTCTCTCTCTCTCGCTGTCTGTCACTCTCTCTCTCTCTCTCGCTGTCTGTCACTCTCTCTCTCTCTCTCGCTGTCTGTCACTCTCTCTCTCTCTCTCGCTGTCTGTCACTCTCTCTCTCTCTCTCGCTGTCTGTCACTCTCTCTCTCTCTCTCGCTGTCTGTCACTCTCTCTCTCTCTCTCGCTGTCTGTCACTCTCTCTCTCTCTCTCTCTCTCTCTCTCTCTCTCGCTGTCTGTCACTCTCTCTCTCTCTCTCTCTCGCTGTATGTCACTCTGTCTGTCTACTGTATGTAACTCTGTCTACTGTATGTAACTCTGTCTCTCTGTCTGTCTCTGTCTACTGTATGTAACTCTGTCTCTCTACTGTATGTAACTCTGTCTCTCTGTCTGTCTCTGTCTACTGTATGTAACTCTCTCTCTCTGTCTGTCTCTGTCTACTGTATGTAACTCTGTCTCTCTACTGTATGTAACTCTGTCTCTCTGTAGAAAGAGAAGCTCCACACCCACCTGGCAGTGCAGTACACAGACAGAGTCCTGTCTCTCCTGTCTCAGTCCCCCCCAGTGGACCAACAGGTGTCAGTAGCCCGGGACAAACTCCAGCTCCTCCTCAGGGAGTCCAGCCTGTACCGCGTCCAACTACTACTGGGTGAGCTGTCCATTGTCAATGTGTCCCAAATTACACCCTATTACACCCTATTCCGTATCCAGTGCACAGGGCTCAGGTCAAAAGTAGTGCACTACATCAGGAATGGGGTGTAATTTTGGATGTGGCCAATGTTGTTGATTTCCACGTTTTAAACTATATTTTAGTTTGATCTCGTCCAGTTGAGGTATTGTTCCTGTTTAAACATGAGATAATACCAATACACTACATTTAGTTTCCTGGCAGAATAATGGGGTCCTCTAAAAAGGACAGAATGTCTATAACCTGCTATAACCCTGGTTTTATCCACGATGACATGGTTATAACCTACTATAACCCTGGTTTTATCCACGATGACGTGGTTATAACCTGCTATAACCCTGGTTTTATCCACGATGACGTGATTATAACCTGCTATAACCCTGGTTTTATCCACGATGACGTGGTTATAACCTGCTATAACCCTGGTTTTATCCACGATGACGTGATTATAACCTGCTATAACCCTGGTTTTATCCATGATGACATGGTTATAACCCTGGTTTTATCCATGATGACATGGTTATAACCTACTATAACCCTGGTTTTATCCACGATGACATGGTTATAACCTGCTATAACCCTGGTTTTATCCATGATGACATGGTTATAACCCGCTATAACCCTGGTTTTTCCATGACATGGTTATAACCTGCTATAACCCTGGTTTTATCCACGATGACATGGTTATAACCTACTATAACCCTGGTTTTATCCACGATGACGTGGTTATAACCTGCTATAACCCTGGTTTTATCCACGATGACATGGTTATAACCTGCTATGACCCTGGTTTTATCCATGACATGGTTATAATCTGCTATAACCCTGGTTTTATCCACGATGACATGGTTATAACCTGCTATGACCCTGGTTTTATCCATGACATGGTTATAATCTGCTATAACCCTGGTTTTATCCACGATGACATGGTTATAACCTACTATAACCCTGGTTTTATCCACGATGACATGGTTATAACCTACTATAACCTTGGTTTTATCCACGATGACATGGTTATAACCTGCTATGACCCTGGTTTTATCCATGACATGGTTATAACCTGCTATAACCCTGGTTTTATCCACGATGACATGGTTATAACCTACTATAACCCTGGGTTTATCCATGATGACGTGGTTATAACCTGCTATGACCCTGGTTTTTCCATGACATGGTTATAACCCTGGTTTTATCCACGATGACATGGTTATAACCTACTATAACCCTGGTTTTATCCACGATGACATGGTTATAACCTACTATAACCCTGGTTTTATCCACGATGACGTGATTATAACCTGCTATAACCCTGGTTTTATCCACGATGATGTGGTTATAACCTGCTATAACCCTGGTTTTATCCACGATGACATGGTTATAACCTACTATAACCCTGGTTTTATCCACGATGACATGGTTATAACCTACCATAACCTATGGCTCTGTCTCCCCCTCCCTCAGGTAAGATCCAGGAATGTGACCAGTTGTTTCTGGAGAGAGCCACGCTCCACGGGAAACTAGAGGAGCACGATAAGGCGTTACACATCCTGGTGCACCAGCTCAAAGACTTCCCCGCTGCTGAGGCCTACTGCGTGTGGGGTTCCGCCTCCCGGGACCCGGCCTACCAGCAGAGCCTCTTCCACCTCCTCCTGGGGGTCTATCTGGACCGGGACCTTCCCAGTAGTACGGTCACCGGGGATCTGGAGATGGCAGCGGTGGACCTGTTAAACCGGCACGGGGAGGTGTTCGACGCTGTGCGCGTGCTGGACCTGCTTCCTGAAGGCTGGTCCCTGCAGCTGCTTCGCCCGTTCCTCGGACGCGCCCTGCGGGGGAGTATGCACGCCTGCCGCACCTCCCAGGTTGCATTGGGGCTGGCGAGGTCAGAGAACCTACAGCTGCAGCACGACAGGGTGAGATTGGAACGACGCGACACACACACTGCGCGCGCACACACACACACACACACAAAAAATCAAATCACATTTTTTTTGGTCACATACCACATGTTCAGCAGATGTTATTGCGGGTGTAGCGAAATGCTTGTGTTCCTAGCTCCAACAGTGCAGTAATATCTACCCATTCACAACAACACACACACACACAAACACACAACTCTGCATTATGTGTTTACGCCAAAAGCTCTCCTGATTTTAAATCTTTGTAATTGCTCCTACGTTCTGCTGAGTCGTGATGAAGGTGAGATGTAACTGTGGCCTTGTTGTCGTGTCATCAGTTGAAGCAGAGGAGGAGCCCAGTCCTGGTATCACAGAAGAAGGGGTGTGTTCTGTGTCACAACACCTTCAGCGAGCCGGACTGTGTGTGTCTTCCAGGAGGCGTGCCCGTACACACACACTGTGCCGCCCAGAGGGTGGTACGAGACTCGCCCACCAGGAGACAACTAGCCAATAGCAACAACCACACATGAAGCCCCTTGACCACCATCACCACCCAAGCCTCGCCCAGAGCCAGTGTGACGGGATGAGCCTAGCAGCAGCCCGGGCTGTGATTGGTTGCATCTGGGTGGGGGGGGGGGGTGTCACATCAGATGATGACTATGGGGAATAAAAGCACAGAGGTTACCATGGCTACCGTGGTCCAGCGTAGTGGGAGCAGCCCTGGAGCATACTCAGAAACACAGAGCTGACCACACTTCTCTACTGTGTGTGTGTGTGTGTGTGTGTGTGTGTGCGCTCGTTCATTTGTGAATGAAGGAAGGAAGGTATTTATTCCAGTGCCACCATGCATAAACAACAGGGAGACTGATGACCGACTGAGTTGTGAATGAAGTTCTACAACAAGAACTAAACTCCACATCCATCCATAATGACTTTAACATTGAAGTGAAACCTACAGTCTGTCCTGGTCCTCTGTTATGTCTGTCCTGGTCTAGTGCTGAACCCCTCCTCTGTTATGTCCTGGTCCAGTGCTGAACCCCTCTGTTATGTCCTGGTCTAGTGCTGAACCCCTCCTCTGTTATGTCCTGGTCTAGTGCTGAACCCCTCCTCTGTCCTGGTCTAGTGCTGAACCCCTCCTCTGTCCTGGTCTAGTGCTGAACCCCTCCTCTGTCCTGGTCTAGTGCTGAACCCCTCCTCTGTCCTGGTCTAGTGCTGAACCCCTCCTCTGTCCTGGTCTAGTGCTGAACCCCTCCTCTGTCCTGGTCTAGTGCTGAACCCCTCCTCTGTCCTGGTCTAGTGCTGAACCCCTCCTCTGTCCTGGTCTAGTGCTGAACCCCTCCTCTGTCCTGGTCTAGAGCTGAACCCCTCCTCTGTTATGTCTGTCCTGGTCTAGAGCTGAACCCCTCCTCTGTTATGTCCTGGTCTAGTGCTGAACCCCTCCTCTGTTATGTCCTGGTCTAGTGCTGAACCCCTCCTCTGTCCTGGTCTAGTGCTGAACCCCTCCTCTGTCCTGGTCTAGTGCTGAACCCCTCCTCTGTCCTGGTCTAGTGCTGAACCCCTCCTCTGTCCTGGTCTAGTGCTGAACCCCTCCTCTGTCCTGGTCTAGTGCTGAACCCCTCCTCTGTCCTGGTCTAGTGCTGAACCCCTCCTCTGTCCTGGTCTAGTGCTGAACCCCTCCTCTGTCCTGGTCTAGTGCTGAACCCCTCCTCTGTCCTGGTCTAGAGCTGAACCCCTCCTCTGTTATGTCTGTCCTGGTCTAGAGCTGAACCCCTCCTCTGTTATGTCCTGGTCTAGTGCTGAACCCCTCCTCTGTTATGTCCTGGTCTAGTGCTGAACCCCTCCTCTGTCCTGGTCTAGTGCTGAACCCCTCCTCTGTTATGTCTGTCCTGGTCTAGTGCTGAACCCCTCCTCTGTCCTGGTCTAGTGCTGAACCCCTCCTCTGTTATGTCTGTCCTGGTCCAGTGCTGAACCCCTCCTCTGTCCTGGTCTAGTGCTGAACCCCTCCTCTGTCCTGGTCTAGTGCTGAACCCCTCCTCTGTCCTGGTCTAGAGCTGAACCCCTCCTCTATTATGTCCTGGTCTAGTGCTGAACCCCTCCTCTGTTATGTCCTGGTCTAGTGCTGAACCCCTCTGTTATGTCTGTCCAGGCCCAAACCTGAGATGAGCTTGAGTCTATCCCTGGGGAGGGTCTTACTGCAGAACACAGTACAAGCAGACCAGTTAGACATCTCCTCCTTCACTACAGTGGCTCCTCTCTGCTGCTGGTATCTGAGACTGAACTTGAAGACGATGATTCCCCAGTGAGGCTGTGTTCACAGCCAGGAGAGTTCCTAATTGTTGCTAAATGTTCTGCTGTGTTGTGCACACTCTCTCTCACCCCTCCAACCTGCTCCCCTACCTGAACCTTGTGTCCATACTACTTGTCTCTCTGCCTTCAAGCAAAAAAAAACAATGTTTTGTTTTTCACTTTTCTAACCAAGGTGAGGTTGAAACATCCAGCTAACCTGATGCTCGCTGGTTTCAGCTCAGACCAGGGCCGTATTCATTAGGCACCAAACTGAAGTAAACGTGACAGGGACTAGCTGAGCCATCTCGGAAAACAAACTTGTTTTCCTCTTCCACTGCGAAACATTTTGCTTCGGTGTTCCCGGATGAACATGACCCCAGCTCTATGGGATGTGAAATGCTAAAACACTGAAAACAGAAGAATTGGCTAATGTTTCACTGACCAAAGCAAACGTTTAACCTGATCCCAGATCTGTTCGTGCTCATGCCAACTTCATTGCTATTAGTCAAGCCAATTATTTTTGGCATGACTATGAGTGACAAGGAGTTGTCATGGTGACCCAAAGACTGGCACTCAGGCTAAGCTATGTCCTATTTATAGAGTTCTCGGCTTTGTATCTGTCCCATTATGGCATCAGTGACAGCATGAGCAGCACCATTGAGGCTATCACCATTTTAAAGTAGTACATTTTCTTTTTTTTATGTTTGAAAAAGTGTATCGCTAATATTAGTGATTTACCTCCACCTGCATTGCCCGGGGCCTTGAACCAAATCTTGTCATTCATTTGTTGTGGCCACTACAAGGCTTTGATATAGCTTAAAGCCATTTACAAAACTAAGCAAACCAATTTGAAGAAGACGATGCTCTCTGATCATTGACCGATCGCTCCCATCTCATAGGAATCGCTGTCCAGTTGACTACTTTAAAATGGTGGAAGCGCTCAGTGACAAAGTCCAAGCATATAGTGTTATTTCCAAGTAATGATCTCTCTCCATCTCTATGGTCCTGTCCCAGTTCACGTCGATCAGTGAACAACATGAGTGTGGGTCGAACAAAGCAAGAAATCAGCCTTTGTATTAACACATGGATTTACAGGGAATTATTTATGGGAATCAATTATGCAAATTAGCCGGTAAAATCTAATTTGTTTTTGTGCCGACGCGTTAAAACCAGATGAGCGTTTTGTGAACAAAAGGAAAAGTGAAAACGCATTGCAATGCAGTCTGTCTGTTTAAAGGCTTTAGTTGTTTTGTTCTCACCCTGCTCGCTGCTGGTTTATAGCAAACTGATTTATCGGTCAAAAATACTATTTAGACTTTTTAAAATGTGTGAAATGTCAAACTTTTTGATGGATTTTGCAATAGACCATTTGATGAGCACAGACTAAGTGAAACTCCTCTTTTACACACACACACACACACACACACACACACTTCCTTCTCTGTTCTTCTTCTCTATGATATCCAGTTTGTTTCTCTGTTGGTGAAGGGTGTTGTGTCTGTCTGTTTCTCAGGTGGCACCCTATTCCCTATATAATACACTACATTTGACCAGGACCTCTAGCCGTTTGGGATGCACCCTATTCCCATCCTGATCACACCGTAACTGATCACACCGTGACTGATCACACCCGTCCTGATCACACCGTAACTGATCACACCGTAACTGATCACACCGTGACTGATCACACCCGTCCTGATCACACCGTAACTAATCACACCGTAACTGATCACACCGTGACTGATCACACCCGTCCTGATCACACCGTAACTAATCACACCGTAACTGATCACACCCGTAACTGATCACACCCGTAACTGATCACACCGTGACTGATCACACCGTAACTGATCACACCGTAACTGGAAACAGCCAGATATGTCTCTACATGTTGTAGATGAAGGTGTTGTTGTCTGGCTCTCTATTCCCTCCGTACTGCACTTGAGTTTGAGTTTGAGTTTATTTTATTTTTACAGGGACAGTGCACATTAATCAACGTTTCAGTAAAAGTGCCGGTTTTAGCCAGCCGGCTAATTTTCAACCGCAGTCCCTGGGCAGATTATTAAAAACAATTACAATATAGACAATAGCAGCATAGAACAAGCAAGACATAGCAACATAGGACAAGCAAGACATAGCATACAGACAGAGCAACATAAAACAAAAAGCAGAACTTAATGTTCTGTTATTTGATAAAGGAATGAATCACTGTCCGTTACACGATTTGAAGATCTAAATGATGTTTGTTTTTTTTATCGTTGAAAGAGGGAAGTGTAGAATACCGGACTGAGCAGTCTTCTAGGTTTTGTTAAAACGCCAAAGGTATTGTTCCTCTGATATTTGGGGAAAACAAAAATAAAAAAGAATCATTCCTGTGTAAACAAAGCCAGGAGTGTATTTGTGGGCAGGGCTGACTATTCCAGTGGCTGGTTCCATGCACAGTGATTGGCCAGGATAACTAGGTCAGGTGTACCGATTGGACACATTAATTACAATAACTCCGCCCCCCCAAGAGTGGCACATTTTGGAGGAGATGATGTCAGTAGACAACACCTGTAACACTGTCTGGCACCCTATTTAGTGCACTACTTTGGACCAGAGCACATGGGTCTGGTCTAAAGTAGTGCACTATATAGGGAACGAGGTTCCATTTCAGACAGCTTCAGGGCCATCCATCCTTCTGTATGGTCATCTCTGGAACAGGGTTCCATTTCAGACAGCTTCAGGACCATCAATCCTTCTGTACGGTCATCTCTGGAACGGGGTTCCATTTCACACAGCTTCAGGACCATCCATCCTTCTGTACGGTCATCTCTGGATGGATGTTCAAAATGGACCCATCTTTTCCGTCACTTCTCAGATCATTTCAGTGACGTCTGATTTCAAGATTAACATTTTGAAATTAAAATTGTTACATGTTGAATAACATCTTTAACTTTGGTTCCAGGCTTCCTTCTGTTAGTGCCTGGGCTGTCGACGCTATACACATGGGCTCAGGTCTAAAGTAGTGCACTATATAGGGAATGGGGTGCCATTTGCCCTGGTCTAAAGTAGTGCAATATATAGGGAATGAGGTGTCTTTTGGGATGCAGTGGTTTACTCTGCACAAACAAGTACTTACTGTCTTCTGCCTTCTCCCCTGGCACCAATAACACATCATGTGTCTAAACATGACCTTAAACAAACCTCTCTGGCTCTCTCCCTCTCTATCTCTCTCCCTCTATCTATCTGGCTCTGTCTCTCTGGCTCTTTCCCTATCTCTCTGGCTCTCTCTCTCTGGCTCTGGCTCTCTCCCTATCTGTCTCTCCTGCTCTATCTCTCTGTCTCTCTCCTGATGTATTTTATAAATGTATGTGTATATACTGTATATATATTAGTTTGTTGCTTTGTAAATCAATGTAGGTGGAATGTACAACATGTGAAGATGTTCATTTTAATAAACATGACTACATGCTGACATCAGTTGGTGGTTATATTGTAATGTGATTTAACAATTCGTACTTAATGAAGTACATAAAGAATCCATCCAGGTCATTGGATCTGACTCTATATGTGACAATCATTTGCAAGAGATGTTGTGAAGATTATAGATCCAGATTACATTATAAAATGTAATTTACTGTTGCGTCAACCTCAACCCATGTAAAAGCAATGTGTCCTTTTCTGACTTCTGAAGTGGTGTCTCTTTGTTCTGTGTTACCGTGGAGACGTGAGCGTTCTGTCATCCTTCCCTAGAGGAGATACTTCTCTGTAAAGAAACCCGTACAGGACTGGATTAGAGCCAAGCCAGCAAAGCATGACGGATTTGTGGACACACACACACACACACACACACCTCTGGCTGTGCTGAAGCAGCTTTCACAGTGCACTGTCCCTCTGTGGAGCCACATACTGTCTCCTACATGGAGGTCTCCTAGAGGACAATGGCACACCTCACACTGTCGAGGAGAGGAAGATGGTTACATACAGTTTGGGTTCAGAGACAGATTATTAGAATCACATGAATAACTGCCTACTGATTGACTGAATGCCTACTGACTGACTGACTGCCTACTGATTGACTGACTGCCTGCCTGACTACTGATTAACAACTGACTGCCTGACTGCCTGACTGCCTACTGATTGACTGACTGCCTGCCTGAATGACTGCCTACTGATTGACTGACTGCCTGCCTGTCTGACTGACTGCCTGCCTGTCTGACTGACTGCCTGCCTGACTGCACACATGATACACATCTAGAGGACATATCCAGTTATCACTACAGCACAACTATGTGGAAGATGTGTGACTTCCTGTAGATGTGTGTTGAATAGATAGACGTGTAGATGTGTGTTGAATAGATAGATGTGTAGACGTTCTGTAGATGTGTGTTGAATAGATAGATGTGTAGACGTTCTGTAGATGTGCGTTGAATAGATAGACGTTCTGTAGATGTGTGTTGAATAGATAGACATGTAGACATTCTGTAGATGTGTGTTGAATAGATAAACGTTCTGTAGATGTGTGTTGAATAGATAGACATGTAGACATTCTGTAGATGTGTGTTGAATAGATAGACGTTCTGTAGATGTGTGTTGAATAGATAGACGTGTAGACGTCCTGTAGATGTGTGTTGAATAGATAGACGTGTAGACGTCCTGTAGATGTGTGTTGAATAGCTAGACGTGTAGACGTCCTGTAGATGTGTGTTGAATAGATAGACGTACTGTACGTGTGTGAAAATGCCACACTATTCCCTATATAGTGCACTACTTTTGACCAGAGCTTATGGGATCCATTGGGCCTGGTCTGAAGTAGTGCAGTTTTTAAAGAGCTTAGGAGAGGCAATTGGGACACACATAGATATATGTTGAATAGACGGGTGTGTTGCTTTACCTTGAAGCAGGATGAGTGGCTGTAGATCTGTAGATCCTCCAGGATCATGTTGGCTCCAGCCACCATCGGTTTACAGCAGTACGAACACAGGCCCTTGGTCACACTCCTGTACAGCAGAGGGCAGTAGTGAGTTGGGGATAGAGAGAACACATAGTGACAGCTTTGCTGTGTTCAGAGTCAGCACCTGTGATGTTTAAAGACGATAAGACAAACACAGTCCTGATACAGTGTTCATTTACACATTATAATATTTTTTAACATTTATTTTAACTATTCAGACAGAAAATGTATTTGCTACATGAACACAAAAGACATGGCTGACATGTTGGGTATGGACTAGAGGAGAGTCTGGGTTGGAGTCAGGACTGACCTGTTAGGTATGGACTAGAGAGGAGAGTCTGGGTTGGAGTCAGGACTGACCTGTTAGGTATGGACTAGAGAGGAGAGTCTGGGTTGGAGTCAGGACTGACATGTTGGGTATGGACTAGATGAGAGTCTGGGTTGGAGTCAGGACTGACCTGTTAGGTATGGACTAGAGGAGAGTCTGGGTTGGAGTCAGGACTGACCTGTTAGGTATGGACTAGAGGAGTCTGGGTTGTAGTCAGGACTGACCTGTTAGGTATGGACTAGAGGAGAGTCTGGGTTGGAGTCAGGACTGACCTGTTGGGTATGGACTAGAGGAGAGTCTGGGTTGGAGTCAGGACTGACCTGTTGGGTATGGACTAGAGGAGAGTCTGGGTTGGAGTCAGGACTGACCTGTTAGGTATGGACTAGAGGAGAGTCTGGGTTGGAGTCAGGACTGACCTGTTGGGTATGGAGAGGAGAGTCTGGGTTGGAGTCAGGACTGACCTGTTAGGTATGGACTAGAGGAGAGTCTGGGTTGGAGTCAGGACTGACCTGTTAGGTATGGACTAGAGGAGAGTCTGGGTTGGAGTCAGGACTGACCTGTTGGGTATGGAGAGGAGAGTCTGGGTTGGAGTCAGGACTGACCTGTTGGGTATGGAGAGGAGAGTCTGGGTTGGAGTCAGGACTGACCTGTTAGGTATGGACTAGAGGAGAGTCTGGGTTGGAGTCAGGACTGACCTGTTGGGTATGGACTAGAGAGGAGAGTCTGGGTTGGAGTCAGGACTGACCTGTTGGGTATGGAGAGGAGGGGAGTCTGGGTTGGAGTCAGGACTGACCTGTTAGGTATGGAGAGGAGAGTCTGGGTTGGAGTCAGGACTGACCTGTTAGGTATGGACTAGAGGAGACTCTGGGTTGGAGTCAGGACTGACCTGTTAGGTATGGACTAGAGAGGAGAGTCTGGGTTGGAGTCAGGACTGACCTGTTAGGTATGGACTAGAGAGGAGAGTCTGGGTTGGAGTCAGGACTGACATGTTGGGTATGGACTAGATGAGAGTCTGGGTTGGAGTCAGGACTGACCTGTTAGGTATGGACTAGAGGAGAGTCTGGGTTGGAGTCAGGACTGACCTGTTAGATATGGACTAGAGGAGTCTGGGTTGTAGTCAGGACTGACCTGTTAGGTATGGACTAGAGGAGAGTCTGGGTTGGAGTCAGGACTGACCTGTTGGGTATGGACTAGAGGAGAGTCTGGGTTGGAGTCAGGACTGACCTGTTGGGTATGGACTAGAGGAGAGTCTGGGTTGGAGTCAGGACTGACCTGTTGGGTATTGACTAGAGAGGAGAGTCTGGGTTGGAGTCAGGACTGACATGTTGGGTATGGACTAGAGGAGAGTCTGGGTTGGAGTCAGGACTGACCTGTTGGGTATGGAGAGGAGAGTCTGGGTTGGAGTCAGGACTGACCTGTTAGGTATGGACTAGAGGAGAGTCTGGGTTGGAGTCAGGACTGACCTGTTAGGTATGGACTAGAGAGGAGAGTCTGGGTTGGAGTCAGGACTGACCTGTTGGGTATGGAGAGGAGAGTCTGGGTTGGAGTCAGGACTGACCTGTTGGGTATGGAGAGGAGAGTCTGGGTTGGAGTCAGGACTGACCTGTTAGGTATGGACTAGAGGAGAGTCTGGGTTGGAGTCAGGACTGACCTGTTGGGTATGGACTAGAGAGGAGAGTCTGGGTTGGAGTCAGGACTGACCTGTTGGGTATGGAGAGGAGGGGAGTCTGGGTTGGAGTCAGGACTGACCTGTTGGGTATGGACTAGAGGAGAGTCTGGGTTGGAGTCAGGACTGACCTGTTAGGTATGGAGAGGAGAGTCTGGGTTGGAGTCAGGACTGACCTGTTAGGTATGGACTAGAGGAGACTCTGGGTTGGAGTCAGGACTGACCTGTTAGGTATGGACTAGAGAGGAGAGTCTGGGTTGGAGTCAGGACTGACCTGTTAGGTATGGACTAGAGAGGAGAGTCTGGGTTGGAGTCAGGACTGACCTGTTAGGTATGGACTAGAGGAGAGTCTGGGTTGGAGTCAGGACTGACCTGTTGGGTATGGACTAGATGAGAGTCTGGGTTGGAGTCAGGACTGACCTGTTAGGTATGGACTAGAGGAGAGTCTGGGTTGGAGTCAGGACTGACCTGTTGGGTATGGACTAGAGGAGAGTCTGGGTTGGAGTCAGGACTGACCTGTTAGGTATGGACTAGAGGAGTCTGGGTTGGAGTCAGGACTGACCTGTTAGGTATGGACTAGAGGAGAGTCTGGGTTGGAGTCAGGACTGACCTGTTGGGTATGGACTAGAGGAGAGTCTGGGTTGGAGTCAGGACTGACCTGTTGGGTATGGACTAGAGGAGAGTCTGGGTTGGAGTCAGGACTGACCTGTTGGGTATTGACTAGAGAGGAGAGTCTGGGTTGGAGTCAGGACTGACCTGTTAGGTATGGACTAGAGGAGAGTCTGGGTTGGAGTCAGGACTGACCTGTTAGGTATGGACTAGAGGAGAGTCTGGGTTGGAGTCAGGACTGACCTGTTAGGTATGGACTAGAGGAGAGTCTGGGTTGGAGTCAGGACTGACCTGTTGGGTATGGAGAGGAGAGTCTGGGTTGGAGTCAGGACTGACCTGTTGGGTATGGAGAGGAGAGTCTGGGTTGGAGTCAGGACTGACCTGTTGGGTATGGACTAGAGAGGAGAGTCTGGGTTGGAGTCAGGACTGACCTGTTGGGTATGGACTAGAGGAGAGTCTGAGTTGGAGTCAGGACTGACCTGTTAGGTATGGACTAGAGGAGAGTCTGGGTTGGAGTCAGGACTGACCTGTTAGGTATGGAGAGCAGAGTCTGGGTTGGAGTCAGGACTGACCTGTTAGGTATGGACTAGAGGAGAGTCTGGGTTGGAGTCAGGACTGACCTGTTAGGTATGGACTAGAGAGGAGAGTCTGGGTTGGAGTCAGGACTGACCTGTTGGGTATGGAGAGGAGAGTCTGGGTTGGAGTCAGGACTGACCTGTTGGGTATGGAGAGGAGAGTCTGGGTTGGAGTCAGGACTGACCTGTTAGGTATGGACTAGAGGAGAGTCTGGGTTGGAGTCAGGACTGACCTGTTGGGTATGGACTAGAGAGGAGAGTCTGGGTTGGAGTCAGGACTGACCTGTTGGGTATGGAGAGGAGGGGAGTCTGGGTTGGAGTCAGGACTGACCTGTTGGGTATGGACTAGAGGAGAGTCTGGGTTGGAGTCAGGACTGACCTGTTAGGTATGGACTAGAGGAGACTCTGGGTTGGAGTCAGGACTGACCTGTTAGGTATGGACTAGAGAGGAGAGTCTGGGTTGGAGTCAGGACTGACCTGTTAGGTATGGACTAGAGGAGAGTCTGGGTTGGAGTCAGGACTGACCTGTTAGGTATGGACTAGAGGAGAGTCTGGGTTGGAGTCAGGACTGACCTGTTGGGTATGGACTAGAGAGGAGAGTCTGGGTTGGAGTCAGGACTGACCTGTTAGGTATGGACTATAGAGGAGAGTCTGGGTTGGAGTCAGGACTGACCTGTTAGGTATGGACTAGAGAGGAGAGTCTGGGTTGGAGTCAGGACTGACCTGTTAGGTATGGACTAGAGAGGAGAGTCTGGGTTGGAGTCAGGACTGACCTATTGGGTATGGACTAGAGGAGAGTCTGAGTTGGAGTCAGGACTGACCTGTTAGGTATGGACTAGAGGGGAGAGTCTGGGTTGGAGTCAGGACTGACCTGTTAGGTATGGACTAGAGGAGAGTCTGAGTTGGAGTCAGGACTGACCTGTTAGGTATGGACTAGAGAGGAGAGTCTGGGTTGGAGTCTGGACTGACCTGTTAGGTATGGAGAGTCTGGGTTGGAGTCAGGACTGACCTGTTGGGTATGGACTAGAGAGGAGAGTCTGGGTTGGAGTCAGGACTGACCTGTTGGGTATGGACTAGAGAGGAGAGTCTGGGTTGGAGTCAGGACTGACCTGTTAGGTATGGAGAGGAGAGTCTGGGTTGGAGTCAGGACTGACCTGTTAGGTATGGACTAGAGAGGAGAGTCTGGGTTGGAGGCAGGACTGACCTGTTAGGTATGGACTAGAGAGGAGAGTCTGGGTTGGAGGCAGGACTGACCTGTTCAGTATGGAGAGGAGAGTCTGGGTTGGAGTCAGCGAGGGTATAGAGAGGAGAGTCTGGGTTGGAGTCAGGACTGACCTGTTCGGTATGGAGAGGAGAGTCTGGGTTGGAGTCAGGACTGACCTGTTAGGTATGGACTAGAGGAGAGTCTGGGTTGGAGTCAGGACTGACCTGTTGTGTATGGACTAGAGAGGAGAGTCTGGGTTGGAGTCAGGACTAACCTGTTGGGTATGGAGAGGAGGGGAGTCTGGGTTGGAGTCAGGACTGACCTGTTGGGTATGGACTAGAAGAGAGTCTGGGTTGGAGTCAGGACTGACCTGTTAGGTATGGAGAGGAGAGTCTGGGTTGGAGTCAGGACTGACCTGTTAGGTATGGACTAGAGGAGACTCTGGGTTGGAGTCAGGACTGACCTGTTATGTATGGACTAGAGAGGAGAGTCTGGGTTGGAGTCAGGACTGACCTGTTTGGTATGGACTAGAGGAGAGTCTGGGTTGGAGTCAGGACTGACCTGTTAGGTATGGACTAGAGGAGAGTCTGGGTTGGAGTCAGGACTGACCTGTTGGGTATGGACTAGAGAGGAGAGTCTGGGTTGGAGTCAGGACTGACCTGTTGGGTATGGACTAGAGGAGAGTCTGAGTTGGAGTCAGGACTGACCTGTTAGGTATGGACTAGAGGAGAGTCTGGGTTGGAGTCAGGACTGACCTGTTAGGTATGGAGAGCAGAGTCTGGGTTGGAGTCAGGACCGACCTGTTAGGTATGGAGAGGAGAGTCTGGGTTGGAGTCAGGACTGACCTGTTAGGTATGGACTAGAGGAGAGTCTGGGTTGGAGTCAGGACTGACCTGTTAGGTATGGACTAGAGAGGAGAGTCTGGGTTGGAGTCAGGACTGACCTGTTGGGTATGGAGAGGAGAGTCTGGGTTGGAGTCAGGACTGACCTGTTGGGTATGGAGAGGAGAGTCTGGGTTGGAGTCAGGACTGACCTGTTAGGTATGGACTAGAGGAGACTCTGGGTTGAAGTCAGGACTGACCTGTTAGGTATGGACTAGAGAGGAGAGTCTGGGTTGGAGTCAGGACTGACCTGTTAGGTATGGACTAGAGGAGAGTCTGGGTTGGAGTCAGGACTGACCTGTTAGGTATGGACTAGAGGAGAGTCTGGGTTGGAGTCAGGACTGACCTGTTGGGTATGGACTAGAGAGGAGATTCTGGGTTGGAGTCAGGACTGACCTGTTGGGTATGGACTAGAGGAGAGTCTGAGTTGGAGTCAGGACTGACCTGTTAGGTATGGACTAGAGGAGAGTCTGAGTTGGAGTCAGGACTGACCTGTTAGGTATGGACTAGAGAGGAGAGTCTGGGTTGGAGTCAGGACTGACCTGTTAGGTATGGACTAGAGAGGAGAGTCTGGGTTGGAGTCAGGACTGACCTGTTCAGTATGGAGAGTAGAGTCTGGGTTGGAGTCAGGACTGACCTATTGGGTATGGACTAGAGGAGAGTCTGAGTTGGAGTCAGGACTGACCTGTTAGGTATGGAGAGTCTGGGTTGGAGTCAGGACTGACCTGTTGGGTATGGACTAGAGAGGAGAGTCTGGGTTGGAGTCAGGACTGACCTGTTGGGTATGGACTAGAGAGGAGAGTCTGGGTTGGAGTCAGGACTGACCTGTTAGGTATGGACTAGAGAGGAGAGTCTGGGTTGGAGGCAGGACTGACCTGTTAGGTATGGACTAGAGAGGAGAGTCTGGGTTGGAGGCAGGACTTACCTGTTCAGTATGGAGAGGAGAGTCTGGGTTGGAGTCAGCGAGGGTATAGAGAGGAGAGTCTGGGTTGGAGTCGGGACTGACCTGTTCGGTATGGAGAGTAGAGTCTGGGTTGGAGTCGGGACTGACCTGTTCGGTATGGAGAGTAGAGTCTGGGTTGGAGTCGGGACTGACCTGTTCGGTATGGAGAGTAGAGTCTGGGTTGGAGTCGGGACTGACCTGTTCGGTATGGAGAGTAGCGTCTGGGTTGGAGTCGGGACTGACCTGTTCGGTATGGACTAGAGAAGAGAGTCTGGGTTGGAGTCAGGACTGACCTGTTAGGTATGGACTAGAGAGAAGAGTCTGGGTTGGAGTCAGGACTGACCTGTTAGGTATGGACTAGAGAGGAGAGTCTGGGTTGGAGGCAGGACTGACCTGTTCAGTATGGAGTGTAGAGTCTGGGTTGGAGTCAGGACTGACCTGTTAGGTATGGAGAGTCTGGGTTGGAGTCAGGACTGACCTTTTGGGTATGGACTAGAGAGGAGAGTCTGGGTTGGAGGCAGGACTGACCTGTTCAGTATGGAGAGTAGAGTCTGGTTTGGAGACGGGACTGACCTGTTAGGTATGGAGAGTAGAGTCTGGTTTGGAGACGGGACTGACCTGTTCGGTATGGAGAGTAGAGTCTGGGTTGGAGTCAGGACTGACCTGTTAGGTATGGAGAGTAGAGTCTGGGTTGGAGTCAGGACTGACCTGTTAGGTATGGAGAGTAGAATCTGGTTTGGAGGCAGGACTGACCTGTTCGGTATGGAGAGTAGAGTCTGGGTTGGAGGCAGGACTGACCTGTTCGGTATGGAGAGGAGAGTCTGGGTTGGAGTCAGAGAGGGCGGGTCAGGGAGTCTGTTCTCTAAGCTGAGAGAGGAGAGAATGAAGAAGGGTCGTTATGGTGTCGCTGACCCTGCTCAGTCCTGATTCATTTAGGATTTTAGACAAATCTGACAGTTGACCAAATCTCCGGACACATTTTATCGGAATCACAGTTTTGAGATAAAAGTTATTTAAAGTCATAAAGGGCAAGAAGATACATTAAACCCTTTTTTAGTTCATATTCATTATTATTTTAGAACTCATTATATATTCATTATTATTTTAGAACTCATTATATATTCATTATTATTTTAGAACTCATTATATATTCATTATTATTTTAGAATTCATTATATATTCATTATTATTTTAGAACTCATTATATATTCATTATTATTTTAGAACTCATTATATATTCATTATTATTTTAGAACTCATTATATATTAATTATTATTTTAGAACTCATTATATATTCATTATTATTTTAGAATTCATATATTCATTATTATTTTAGAATTCATATATTCATTATTATTTTAGAATTCATATATTCATTATTATTTTAGAATTCATTATATATTCATTATTATTTTAGAATTCATTATATATTCATTATTATTTTAGAATTCATATACTCATTATTATTTTAGAATTCATTATATATTCATTATTATTTTAGAATTCATTATATATTCATTATTTTAGAATTCATATATTCATTATTATTTTAGAATTCATTATATATTCATTATTATTTTAGAATTCATTATATATTCATTATTTTAGAATTCATTATATATTCATTATTATTTTAGAATTCATCATATATTCATTATTATTTTAGAATTCATATATTCATTATTATTTTAGAATTCATCATATATTCATTATTATTTTAGAATTCATTATATATTCATTATTATTTTAGAATTCATCATATATTCATTATTATTTTAGAATTCATTATATATTCATTATTATTTTAGAATTCATTATATATTCATTATTATTTTAGAATTCATCATATATTCATTATTATTTTAGAACTCATTATATATTCATTATTCTTTGAGAATTCATTATATATTCATTATTATTTTAGAATTCATATATTCATTATTATTTTAGAATTCATCAGATATTCATCATTATTTTAGAATTTTAAACACTTTTTTGGAGAATTTGAAATCCGGAGAACAGCATTTCCTGGCATAGAGCCAAAATGGAAATGAATCGTTTTGGAAATATTTAGAGAATTCCAAAAACAAATCTTCCCCCTTGTGACAGCCTGGTCTCATAGACTAGACGTAACATAGTATAAGTAATTCCAGGACTCTAATCAGTATGATATGTTACCTTGGGTATGGTTACATAAGACAGAAGGTTATTAAGGCAAAACCCCAAATGTTGCGTGTTCTAATCTCATCATGGACAACTTTAGCATTTTAGCCAATTAGCAACATTGCAACTACCCTTTTAATTTAACTCCTAATCTTAACCCTAACCCCTAGCCTAGCTAATGTTATCCACCTAGCTAACATTAGCTTTAGCCACCTAGCTAATGTTATCCACCTAGCTAACATTAGCTTTAGCCACCTAGCTAATGTTATCCACCTAGCTAACATTAGCTTTAGCCACCTAGCCAACGTTAGCCACAACAAATTGGAATTCGTAACATATCATACATCTAGAAAATTCCAGCTGTGCTGGGTGGAGATAAGAGAACATGGCCATTAAGTCCAGATCGTTCCTCAAGATGTTCAAACGTTCATAGATGACCAGCAGGGTCAAATAATAATCACAGTGCAGAGTTAAAAAGTAAGAACATAACAAAGGAAACAGTAACACAATAAAATAACTGTTCATTGTTGTCATGACTTTGAATGCATACTGCCAATCATCAATGTTCATTATGTCAGAAGTACCTGATCTCACTGATTACAACTTGGGGCATTGGAGGTGGTGGTGGTAGAGTTGTTGGAGTTGTTGGAGGTGGTGGAGTTGTTGGAGGTGGTGGTGGTGGAGTTGTTGGAGGTGGTGGTGGAGTTGTTGGAGGTGGTGGTGGTGGAGTTGTTGGAGGTGGTGGAGGTGGAGTTGTTGGTGGTGGTGGAGTTGGTGGAGGTGGAGGAGTTGTTGGAGGTGGTGGAGTTGTTGGAGGTGGTGGTGGTAGAGTTGTTGGAGGAGGTGGTGGTAGAGTTGTTGGAGGTGGTGGTGGTAGAGTTGTTGGAGGTGGTGGTGGTAGAGTTGTTGGAGGAGGTGGTGGTGGAGTTGTTGGAGGTGGTGGTGGTGAGGTTGTTGGAGGAGGTGGTGGTGGAGTTGTTGGAGGAGGTGGTGGTGGAGTTGTTGGAGGAGGTGGTGGTGGTAGAGTTGTTGGAGGAGGTGGTGGTGGTAGAGTTGTTGGAGGAGGTGGTGGAGTTGTTGGGACTGCCGGGGGCTCTTCATCAGTGATGTGGGTAATGGCGTGGGGGAGTACCTCTGGAGGGCTTAGTGGGGAGTAGAATAGTTTTTTGGGGGAGGAAAAGACCCTTGCAGTAAAGAGGGACATGGATGGGCTCTTCAGCGATGAGCTTCTACAAAACCACACGGAAATAAAACAAGAGTTTTAGTCAGTTACTGTAATACAGCATTAAATAAAAGCTCACAAACACAATCAAACTTTAAACTCATGTGAAGTTACTTGTTCTATGTGTCTGACTTACGTGAGGGAGTTTAGGGACTTTGGGGAGGTGCTCCCAGGACTCATGGCTGTCTTGGGATCTTTCATGCTCTTTGAGGTGGTGCTGGGAGGAGAGGGAAGACCGTCACGGTTGAGTACACCATTAGGAGGGTCTGACAGTTTTTGGTACAATTTTAGTCCCCTGTGTTCGAATTTTGACCTCTTTACCTTAAAACGAAGGACACAGTCTTGGTCTTCGGAGGAAGTGGAGGGCTGAGGTAAAACGAAAAACACAAATACAAACCCAAAAATCAGTTTAAGGAAAACACTGTGACTACCAGATAGTAGATATCTAGTTAGAGAAAATCATTTTTTTTGTCCATTTAAAATAACATCAAATTAATCAGAAATACAGTGTAGACATTGTTAATGTTGTAAATGACTATTGTAGGTGGAAAAGGCAGATTTTTTGATGGAATATCCACATAGGCGTACAGAGGCCCACTATCAGCACCACTCCTGTAAGGGGTGTGTAATCGGTGGCAGGGAAGTCAGACGCAGGAGAGCAGAACTATAGCCGGAGCAGTTTAATAGCAAAACCTACGGCATAAAAATAACAAGAATAATTGGGTACAAAAACCCCTCGCCCACCAAACAACACGTGCACAAGCACTTACAGTAAACAATCCCACACAAAGACATGGGGGGGACAGAGGGTTAAATACACAACAAGTGATTGAGGGAATTGAAACCAGGTGTGAGGAAAAAACAAGACAAAACACCTGGAAAATGAAAAGTGGATCGATGATGGCGAGAAGACCGGCGACGCCGAGCGCCGTCCGTACTTAGGAGGGGACCCGACGCCGAGCGCCGTCCGTACATAGGAGGGGACCCGACGCCGAGCGCCACCCGTACATAGGAGAGGACCCGACGCCGTCCGTACATAGGAGAGGACCCGACGCCGAGCGCCGCCCGTACATAGGAGAGGACCCGACGCCGAGCGCCGCCCGTACATAGGAGAGGACCCGACATCAGCGGAAGTCGTGACAACTCCTGTGTTCCAAGGGCACGTTGTGTTTGCTCATCCAAGTTTATAATTTTAAAAGGCTAATTGATCATTAGAAAATCCTTTTGCAATTATGTTAGCACAGATGAAAACTGTTGTTCTGATTAAAGATGCAATAAAACTGACCTTTTTAAACTGGTTGAGTATCTGGAGCATCAGCATTCGTGGGTTCGATTACAGGCTCAAAATGGCCAGAAACAAATAACTTTCTTCTGAAACTCATCAGTCTATTCTTGTTCTGAGAAATTAAGGATATTCAATGCGAGAAATTGCCAAGAAACTGAAGATCGCGTACAATGCTGTGTACTACTCCCTTCACAGAACAACGCAAACTGGCGTTGGGAGTGGGAGGCCCCGGTGCACAACTGAGCAAGAGGACAAGTACATTAGAGTGTCTAGTTGTAGAAACAGACACCTCACAAGTCCTCAACTGGCAGCATCATTAAATAGTACCCGCAAAACACCAGTCTCAACGTCAACAGTGAAGAGGCGACTCCGAGATGCTGGCCTTCTAGGCAGGGACGCTGCTAAGATAAACACAATGCAAATGTACCTCTTGGTCAAATGGTTGACTGGAGTGCTGGGGCTAGCAGGGACGGGCTGGCCCACCTCCGGCTGCAGGCTGTGGTTAGCATTAAACAGACAGAGGGAGATGGATGTTAGGGAGAGAGAGAATTCTGCCAAATTTGATATTGTCCAATCATTTAGATGTTTGACATTGGTAAACTTCTTACCATGGTGACAGTGTCAGTCGATTTGAGACAGCTCAGAACCTCTCCACACAGTGTGTGTGTGTGTGTGTGTGTGTGTGTGTGTCCCACTTACTCCACTAGCTCCTCCTCCTCCTCCATGCTGCGTCTGATCCAGCTGTTGTCTTTCAGCAGACTGGTCTTCTTCCTGCTGCTGTCAACTATGTTCTGACTGGCACTCATCTCCTGACTCCTTCTGACAGGCTTCGACTTCTGACTGAAAACAGACATTGCAGAAAGCAGGCGAGGATGGTCCAGTCTGTGCTAGAAGAAACATGAAATGAAACAGAGATATTGGTGTGATGAACACTCACAACCTGGGTCACCTGCTACGTTTTAACATTCCAATGACCTGTCCTGAGGACATATCTGAATGTGGATGTATCTGTTTTATGACGAACGCTTCCTGATGTGGTTAAGAATGGCATGCCAGATGGTATGTTTGATTACGCAAGAATGTTCAACACAATCACAATGATTGAACAATCACAAACTTAAATGGTTGAGAACAGCAGACTTTGTTTCACTGTGGCTTAATAGTGTTGTTATGGCTTAATTGTGTTGTTATGGCTTAATTGTGTTGTTATGGCTTAATAGTGTTGTCATAGCTTAATAGTGTTGCTATGGCTTAATTGTGTTGTTATGGCTTAATAGTGTTGTCATAGCTTAATAGTGTCGTCATGGCTTAATAGTGTTGTTATGGCTTAATTGTGTTGTTATGGCTTAATTGTGTTGTTATGGCTTAATTGTGTTGTTATGGCTTAATAGTGTTGTCATAGCTTAATAGTGTTGCTATGGCTTAATTGTGTTGTTATGGCTTAATTAATAGTGTTGTCATAGCTTAATAGTGTCGTCATGGCTTAATAGTGTTGTTATGGCTTAATAGTGTTGTCATAGCTTAATAGTGTTGCTATGGCTTAATTGTGTTGTTATGGCTTAATAGTGTTGTCATAGCTTAATAGTGTCGTCATGGCTTAATAGTGTTGTTATGGCTTAATTGTGTTGTTATGGCTTAATTGTGTTGTTATGGCTTAATAGTGTTGTCATAGCTTAATAGTGTTGTCATGGCTTAATAGTGTTGTCAGGGCTTAATAGTGTTGTTATGGCTTAATAGTGTTGTTATGGCTTAATAGTGTTGTTATGGCTTAATAGTGTTGATTAATAGTGTTGATTAATAGTGTTGATTAATAGTGTTGTCAGGGCTTAATAGTGTTGATTAATAGTGTTGCTATGGCTTAATAGTGTTGCTATGGCTTAATAGTGTTGTTATGTCTTAATAGTGTTGCTATGGCTTAATAGTGTTGTTATGTCTTAATAGTGTTGCTATGGCTTAATAGTGTTGCTATGGCTTAATAGTGTTGTTAGGGCTTAATAGTGTTGCTATGGCTTAATAGTGTTATGTCTTAATAGTGTTGCTATGGCTTAATAGTGTTGCTATGGCTTAATAGTGTTGTTATGGCTTAATAGTGTTGCTATGGCTTAATAGTGTTGCTATGGCATAATTGTGTTGCTATGGCTTAATAGTGTTGCTATGGCATAATTGTGTTGCTATGGCTTAATAGTGTTGTTATGGCTTAATAGTGTTGCTATGGCTTAATAGTGTTGCTATGGCATAATTGTGTTGCTATGGCTTAATAGTGTTGCTATGGCTTAATAGTGTTGCTATGGCATAATTGTGTTGCTATGGCATAATAATGTTGCTATGTTATAATAGTGTTGTGGCTTGCACCTTTTGAGAACTGTGATAACAGAACACTAACCATGCCATAACCTTTCCTTAACAAACAAAGTTAAACATCTCAGAAAAACACACAGGGATACGGAAATCCCAGCTACCAACTGCTCTTAATGATGCATCTCTCAATCAATATCATGTAGGATCATTTCAAACTGTGAAACTCAGCAACGATAAGAGACCACTACCAAAGAGACCACTACCAAAGATGTACCCTCTTTATAGAAAACGATAGATGTATCTGTTTAACTCACCGTGAAGAAGACCAGTGTTCACAATAGTGGCTGATGGACGTGGAATAGAGGATTTTCTCTCTCTCTCTCTCTCTCTCTCTCTCTCTCTCTTTCTCTCTCTCTCTGTCTTTCTCTCTCTCTCTCTATCTTTCTGTAACTCTGTCTGTCTCTGTCTCTCTCTCTCTCTCTCTGTCTCTCTCTGTCTCTATCTTTCTGTAACTCACTCTCTCTCTCTGTCTGTCTCTGTCTCTCTCTCTATGTCTCTCTGTCTCTCTCTCTCTGACGCTACCCTTTCTGTCCTGAAGGGTAAGGATAGGGGTCAGGGAGGGAGGTGTGTCATGCTCTGAGCCAGAACAGTACACACATGTAAACCTGAAAGGCGAGTTACCTGAGTTGACTGTTATCAGTGAGACTAGAAAACCACTGGAGGATGATCATAAAGAACTCATCAGGACTAAACTCAACGAGCTGCTCCACAAAGCAACCACAGTGGTGATCATGGATGTGTGGCTGCCATTATTAAGGGATGTAGTAATGGCTACATGTTGCTGTTTTGAATCCTGTGTATTATGGCATTGCGACTGACCTGAGGCAACCTTGGCCTTTTCAGTATTTGTCAAGTGTGTGACACTTAATATGCATTAAACAAAGAGAGTGACGTCATCTTTGAATGAAGTCATTACACTATTAATGAAAAAAAAGTTACACACTTTATGTCATAATCAACACATAATGTAATAACTAACTGTAGTAACTATTACATTATGCTCAAAAATGTTATTACGTTATGCGTTCAGCATATTTATTACACATTATTGGACATTTATTACATTATCAGCATTTATAAAATGTTAAATGTAAAAGTTATCACATTATTAGCAGATATTTCATTATTGTCAGTTATTACATTATCTGTCGCTACTGACCTTTATAGTTTTCAAGGAAACAGGATGACGTATCCACCCTGATTATGCATGCAAGTGTTGTTGATGAGCACTTGCACTGTGTCTATCACACTCCAGCCCGCAACGGCGCTGTAATGCTTCTTGACGTTGGTTTGCACACCGCCATTCAAATGAAGAAGAAAAAGAAGATGGCCTTAAAAAGTTTTACACAGAGTTGGAAAATATTATATTATGACATTTTTAATTATCTATCATAAAATTCCCCCTAAATTGTTTTTAAAATACACACATTTCATTGATATATGTATAAAAAAGCACACAAAGTATCTGGTAACTTTCACAATAGAATATGAATCAGATATGATCCGTCACAAGAAACCCCGGGAATGTTTTTATCTTCCCTCCCTCCCACGTGTGTACATCGGTCTCGGGTGGAATGTTTGTTGATGTACACCTATGAGTAGAAACTTATCAAAATTACTGTTGTAATCTATATTTATCGGAGTAATGTTGAAATCAAAAACTTTCGTAAAGAAAACCCGATCAGGCGGGATCATGAAAATAGTCCGCGAGCACTACCTGCGAGACGATATTTGGTGCGGAAGTGAAGTTTGTACAGAATGCAAGCAAGAAGAGACTGTGTTGCAGAAAGACGCTTGCATTGAAAGCAACTTGTGTTCTTTCCCACACTATTTACTCCCAGACACAAATATTGTGTTGAGCCAGGTAAGTTACTGTGCAATAATGTCTAACGTAAACGTTGTTATTATTAACAACAAATCAATACAAAAAAAAGTACATGTCTAAAGTAATCGCTAGATTTTCCCACCGCATCACTACAGTTTTAGATGTCTGACACGCCTCTCGTGAAAGTGTGAACCCCACTTATCGAGCTCAGGGTTTCGCAAATTCGGTCCTGCCCCCGTCCCCCGGTGGCATTCGGTCATGCCCCCGTCCCCCGGTGGCACGTTTTGCCCTACACAGCTGATGAAAATAATCAAAGCTTGATAATGAGTTGGATATTTGAGTCCGCTATGTAGTGCTAGGGCAAAACCCCTGATCTAGCTAACACTAGTTTGACTAACTTTCAGGTGTGACATTCTACCACGCTGAGTCAGTATCCCTTTTAATGTCTGTAGATTGATATCCTGGAGGATCCCTTGATCAAGAACGTGATCATTCTGCAGACTGTACTCCAAGAGGTCCGCCACAGGAGCGCTCCCATCTACAAGCGATTGAAAGACATCCTTCACGACAAGGAAAAACACTTTTACACTTTCACTAACGAACATCACAGGTAGAAAATAGATCTGCTGATTGCCTTAGATAACTGACTGTTTTGTAGTGATTTAAGGGGGTGCAGCCTAACTTGGTTTTGAATCAGTGAGTGACCCTTGGGGTTATCCCACCACTGACGCCAATGTAGCAATTGACTGAAATAAGTTGGAGCAAGACTGAAGTCAGCATGTTTCCCGACCAAAACAGTTTGGGAGAGTTTGCGTGTATATTATGATGCCATTTTGTTTGTTTTTTGGACTTTGGCACGGGTTTTTTAAGCTGTTCTTATTCACGTTTTCTCTTGAGAAATACTGCACCTAACATCCTAATCAGATGAAAAATTGCGTGACTAAGATCTACTAGACAAAAAAGTAAATTTATAACATATTTATTGAGTTATATATCTTTGTTCTGACTATTTTGGGGAAGTGTATACTGGCTACGGCGTCTCAAAAAGGATAAACAGTACTATTGCCGTTTTTTTTTCTTGTTTTTCAACCCAAGGTCTTTTTAAGTATGAGAGCACACTCGTTCAGCTAACCGAGCTCAGGCTAGTCGCCAGCCGAACTGAAGCATGCTGACTCCTTAACTGTCCATCCGATTTGTGATCAATGCTTTTCAAAGCCACGTATGGCTGTATTCTTCTGTTCCAGAGAAACGTATATAGAGAGAGAGCAGGGGGAAAGCGCCAACGATCGGAATGACAGAGCCATCCGCATATCTACCAAGTGGTACAGTGATCACCTGAACAACACCCCCACGGACAAGAAGCTAAAGGTTGTTTTGCTGACCAACGACCGGGGCAACAAGGAGAAAGCAGAGGAGTCCGGCCTGCTCACATACAGATGTAAGAAACAAGACACCTCCGTTACCTCAGTACCCCAAGATGAGACCGCTGTTCTTGTCTTTAATATCACAATATCTGTTACCTCAGTACCCCAAGATGAGACCGCTGTTCTTACCTCAGTACCCCAAGATGAGACCGCTGTTCTTGTCTTTAATATCACAATATCTGTTACCTCAGTACCCCAAGATGAGACCGCTGTTCTTGTCTTTAATATCACGATATCTGTTACCTCAGTACCCCAAGATGAGACCGCTGTTCTTACCTCAGTACCCCAAGATGAGACCGCTGTTCTTGTCTTTAATATCACAATATCTGTTACCTCAGTACCCCAAGATGAGACCGTTGTTCTTGTCTTTAATATCACGATATCTGTTACCTCAGTACCCCAAGATGAGACCGTTGTTCTTGTCTTTAATATCACAATATCTGTTACCTCAGTACCCCAAGATGAGACCGCTGTTCTTACCTCAGTACCCCAAGATGAGACTGCTGTTCTTGTCTTTAATATCACGATATCTGTTACCTCAGTACCCCAAGATGAGACCGTTGTTCTTGTCTTTAATATCACAATATCTGTTACCTCAGTACCCCAAGATGAGACCGCTGTTCTTGTCTTTAACCTTAAACACAAGGTCACAATACTAGGTGTGTTCAACATGTCGACTACGTGTTTACTCTAGTAGATGTGGACTACGTGTTTACTCTAGTAGATGTGGACTACGTGTTTACTTTAGTAGATGTGGACTACGTGTTTACTTTAGTAGATGTGGACTACATGTTTACTCTAGATGTGGACTACATGTTTATTCTAGATGTGGACTACATGTTTACTTTAGTAGATGTGGACTACGTGTTTACTTTAGTAGATGTGGACTACATGTTTACTTTAGTAGATGTGGACTACATGTTTACTTTAGTAGATGTGGACTACATGTTTACTTTAGAAGATGTCGACTACATGTTTACTTTAGTAGATGTGGACTACATGTTTACTTTAGTAGATGTGGACTACATGTTTACTTTAGTAGATGTGGACTACATGTTTACTTTAGTAGATGTGGACTACATGTTTACTTTAGTAGATGTGGACTACATGTTTACTTTAGAAGATGTCGACTACATGTTTACTCTAGAAGATGCCATCTTCATCCGTCTTCTGTTCCACACAGGTGAGGAGTACGTCAAGAGTCTGATAGCCAACCCTGAGCTGGTGGATCGACTGGCTTTGACCAACGATGACAAGGTAACTAATATCTACACAATATCGCATTTACACATATGTACTTTCTACAGCAGCTATTTTAGATCCATAGAGAACGTTATATCTGCATATTCATAGAGAAAGTTAGATCTGCATATTCATAGAGAGAGTTAGATCTGCATATTCATAGAGAAAGTTGGACTGCATATTCATAGAGAAAGTTAGATCTGCATATTCATAGAGAAAGTTAGATCTGCATATTCATAGAGAGAGTTAGATCTGCATATTCATAGAGAAAGTTGGACTGCATATTCATAGAGAAAGTTAGATCTGCATATTCATAGAGAAAGTTAGATCTGCATATTCATAGAGAAAGTTAGATCTGCATATTCATAGAGAAAGTTAGATCTGCATATTCATAGAGAAAGTTAGATCTGCATATTCATAGAGAAAGTTAGATCTGCATATTCATAGAGAAAGTTAGATCTGCATATTCATAGAGAAAGTTAGATCTGCATATTCAAGGTTATTCGTTTAATTTAGCACTTTAATTTCTCTCTCCCTCCCCCAGAATGAGATCACCAGCAGTAAGGTGTTGTTCCCGGAGCACCTGCCCCTGTCTAGGATCCAGTCTGGGATTAAGAGTGGGACCTTCCAACAGGGAACGTTCCGGGCTAGCAGAGACAACTACCTGGAGGCTACTGTGTTTGTCCACGGAGAAGGAGATGACAGTACAGAGGTGAGTGCTGCTGAAGCATAGCTCATGTTCATTAGTGGATTCTGGCCGTGTAACCTGACATAGAAGTATGGAACATTCTTTAAGTCCTCCAACAGTTGCTGAATATTTCCTCATCGTTAACTCCTCTGTTCATGTACCTGGTTAGTTAACTCCTCTGTTCATGTACCTGGTTTGGAAAAGTGAGTCACCAACAGTATAATTCTTCCTTTACCATTGGATGGGAGTGGAGAATCTTTGATGCTGTTCTAAGTGCCAGCTGGCGAGATGGGGATGAGTGAGTGATTGGATGGGAAATGTAAACGAAGCAGCGTTGGTTACCATGGTAACACTTCCTCTTCCTGTCCCGCCCCTCAGGTTCTGATCCAAGGCCTGCAGAACCTGAACAGGGCTGTCCATCAGGACCTGGTTGCTGTGGAGATCCTGCCTCTGAACCAATGGGTGGCTCCGTCCTCTGTGGTGCTGCAGGACGAGGGGCCCAAGGAGGATGATGTCACAGAGGAGGAGGAGGCAGAGTTGAAGAGTGGTCCGTCTGGGGCGGCGTCACGGAAGCCCACAGGCAGGGTGGTGGGCATCATCAAGAGGAACTGGAGACCCTTCTGTGGCATGCTCTTCCTGTCCCAAATCAAAGAGGTAACTAGCATCACCTCGCTCTGCTCTGTCAATCAACACATCAATCAAATCAAGCCCTTCAGAAATCCTACATGAGTATTTATCCATATGGATGCGTATACCACCATGCTTTGGTTTCTCTTGTGATTATTTTGTCGTCTGTCGTACTTGTTTTGTGCTGACGAAGATATCTCATTGTTCCTGGTCTGTTATACCCCGTCCTCCCCTTCCCAGGCGACCCGTCACCTCTTCACCCCAGCCGACCGCCGTATCCCCAGGATCCGTATAGAGACGCGCCAGGCGGCCACGTTGGCAGGACAGAGGATCATGGTGGCCATCGACGGCTGGCCCAAGCACTCCAGATACCCTAATGTATGTGTCTCTCAGGTCCTCTTGATTACAGTTGGGCTGCTCAGATGATCACGTATCATTATGGGACATCGATGCCTGGAGAAGTGTGTGATGTACATGAGATGTGCAGCTCGACTGCAATGAAGAGGACCTGGAACGCACCTCAATCATAACGGCTCATCTCTCCTCTTTCGGTCTTTGAGGAACTAGCAGAGACTAGACACCATTCTCTCCTCACCCACCCCTCTCTCCTCCTCTCCCTCTCTCCTTCTCTCTCCTCACCCACCCCTCTCTCCTCCTCTCCCTCTCTCTCTCCTCCTCTCCCTCTCTCTCTCCTCCTCTCCCTCTCCTCACCCACCCCTCTCTCCTTCTCTCCCTCTCTCCTCCTTCTCTCCCTCTCTCCTCCTCTCCCTCTCTCCTCCTCTCCCTCTCCTCACCCACCCCTCTCTCCTTCTCCCTCTTCTCCTCCTCTCCCTCTCATCCTCCTCTCCCTCTCTCCTCACCCACCCCTCTCTCCTCCTCTCCCTCTCTCCTCTCCTTCTCTCCCTCTCTCCTCCTCTCAGGGCCATTTTGTTCGTAGCCTGGGAAGTGCAGGGGACAAGGAGACGGAGACGGAGGTGCTACTACTGGAGCATGATGTCCCTCACCAGGACTTCTCACAGGCCGTCCTCAGTTTCCTCCCCAAGATGCCCTGGAACATCACAGAGGAGGTAACTGCACCGCACAGGGGGGGTCCTGTTATGGCGGCCATTTTGTGTCAAGACATATATCAATGGTTGTCACCTGGTGGCTACGTTGTTGTAGCTACACCAATCAACAATTTGGTAACACTACTTAAAGCCTGTTGGTATAATTGCATTATGGTGTGGTTATAATACTTTATAAAGGCTCATAACATGCTTATAACAGGTAATAATGCATCACTAAACCTTATTTGATCTTCTATCAGGACATGGCTGTGAGAGAGGACCTGAGGAACCTGACCGTCTGCAGTGTGGATCCTCCTGGCTGTACGGACATAGATGATGCTCTGCACTGTAGAGACCTGCCCAATGGAAACCAAGAGGTAGGACACTGAGGAACTGACACAGTTTACCACAGCATTTTATTGGGACGGGTGAATGTTTGGATGAGGTAACAGAATCTTATTTTAATGGGTAATATGGTGGAACAGAATTGAAAGTTGAGAGGTCATCGTGTGTGTGTGTGTGTGTGTTTCTTTGTGGGTTGAAGGTTGGTGTCCACATTGCTGATGTGAGCCACTTCATCCGGCCAGGCAACGCTATGGACCTGGAGGCTGCTAACAGAGGAACTACAGTCTACCTGACTGGAAGGGTACAGACCATCTGTTTCATCACATAGTAACCTTGATGAACCCTAGCTAGCACTTTTAGTACGTCTTAAATGGCACCCTATTCACTATAAGTACACTACTTTTTAATTTTTTTTTTTACCAGAGCCCGGTTCAAAAGTAGTGCACTATATAGGGAAAAGGGTTCCATTTAAGTGTTGTATTGCTAACACAGATGATTGTCTCCCATCAGAGGATCGACATGGTTCCTGAACTGCTGAGCTCCAACCTGTGTTCTCTACGATCCAGTGTGGAGAGGTGACTTTAATACTTCCTGAAGACATCATATATTTTGTTATTGTTGTTGTCATTTACCGTTAGTGGTGTTCATGGTGTCTCCTCTCGGTAGGCTGGCCTTCTCTTGTATATGGGAGATCAACGACAAGGCTGAGATAGTCAAGACCAGATTCACTAAAAGTGTCATCAACTCCAAGGTAGAGGGAGAGGAAACTCACACATTTGACAATGTAACAGTTGTGATTGAGACAATGTAAGAAATGCCCCTCAGGGATCAATAAAGTTTATTGAATTGAATGATAATTCTTCCTCCAGGCCTCCCTGACGTACGCCGAGGCCCAGATGAGGATTGATGACGCCAACATGAATGATGACACCACCAAGAGCTTACGAGGCCTGAACAGACTAGCCAAGATCCTGAAGAAACGGAGGATAGAGAAAGGGTAAGGTTACGAGACCTGAACAGACTAGCCAGGACCCTGAAGAGACAGGATAGAGGAAGGGTAAGAGGTTACTAGACCTGAACAGACTAGCCAGGATCCCGAAGAGACAGGATAGAGAAAGGGTAACAGGTTACGAGGCCTAAACAGACTAGCCAGGACCCTGAAGAGACCGAGGATAGAGGAAGGGCAAGAGGTTACGAGGCCTGAACAGACTAGCCAGGACCCTGAAGAGACAGGATAGAGGAAGGGTAAGAGGTTACGAGACCTGAACAGACTAGCCAGAACCCTGAAGAGACAGGATAGAGGAAGGGTAAGAGGTTACTAGACCTGAACAGACTAGCCAGGACCCTGAAGAGACCGAGGATAGAGGAAGGGTAAGAGGTTACTAGACCTGAACAGACTAGCCAGGACCCTGAAGAGACAGGATAAGAGGTTACTAGACCTGAACAGACTAGCCAGGACCCTGAAGAGACAGGATAGAGGAAGGGTAAGAGGTTACTAGACCTGAACAGACTAGCCAGGATCCTGAAGAGACAGGATAGAGGAAGGGTAAGAGGTTACTAGACCTGAACAGACTAGCCAGGACCCTGAAAGAGACAGGATAGAGGAAGGGTAAGAGGTTACTAGACCTGAACAGACTAGCCAGGACCCTGAAGAGACAGGATAGAGGAAGGGTAAGAGGTTACTAGACCTGAACAGACTAGCCAGGATCCTGAAGAGACAGGATAGAGGAAGGGTAAGAGGTTACTAGACCTGAACAGACTAGCCAGGATCCTGAAGAGACAGGATAGAGGAAGGGTAAGAGGTTACTAGACCTGAACAGACTAGCCAGGATCCTGAAGAGACCGAGGATAGAGGAAGGGTAAGATGTTACTAGACCTGAACAGACTAGCCAGGATCCTGAAGAGACAGGATAGAGGAAGGGTAAGAGGTTACTAGAACTGAACAGACTAGCCAGGATCCTGAAGAGACAGGATAGAGGAAGGGTAAGAGGTTACTAGACCTGAACAGACTAGCCAGGATCCTGAAGAGACCGAGGATAGAGGAAGGGTAAGATGTTACTAGACCTGAACAGACTAGCCAGGATCCTGAAGAGACCGAGGACTAGCCAGGAGGAAGGGTAAGATGTTACTAGACCTGAACAGACTAGCCAGGACCCTGAAGAGACAGGATAGAGAAAGGGTGAGGTTACGAGGCCTGAACAGACTAGCCAGGATCCTGAAGAGACCGAGGATAGAGGAAGGGTAAGAGGTTACTAGACCTGAACAGACTAGCCAGGACCCTGAAGAGACCGAGGATAGAGAAAGGTTAAGAGGTTACTAGACCTGAACAGACTAGCCAGGACCCTGAAGAGACCGAGGATAGAGGAAGGGTAAGATGTTACTAGACCTGAACAGACTAGCCAGGACCCTGAAGAGACCGAGGATAGAGGAAGGGTAAGAGGTTACTAGACCTGAACAAACTAGCCAGGACCCTGAAGAGACCGAGGATAGAGGAAGGGTAAGATGTTACTAGACCTGGACAGACTAGCCAGGACCCTGAAGAGACAGGATAGAGGAAGGGTAAGAGGTTACTAGACCTGAACAGACTAGCCAGGACCCTGAAGAGACCGAGGATAAATGGTTTGTGACTATGTGATGTCAGTAGTTGATAACCTTTTCCCTAACTGTTGAAAGAGACGGATCGTTAGAACTGTGGCAGATTGATGTATTCCCAAAGGTGATTAGTTGGTTGATGGATTGATTGTGTTTATTGATCTGGTTGCTGGTGTCATTAATATATATGTTGTACTCTGTGTGGAATGTATAAGTACTTGTCTTTGTTGGTAATCTAACATGGTGGTTTTCCGTTGTGTGTTTCAGCGCGTTGACTCTCTCCTCGCCCGAGGTTCGCTTCCACATCGACAGTGAGACTCACGACCCCATAGACCTACAGACCAAGGAACTCAAGTACGTTGTTAGGCTTTTAGAATATAGAATTTAAAATAAGGCTTTTAGAATATAGAATTTAAAATAAGTCTTTTAGAATATAGAATTTAAAATAAGGCTTTTAGAATATAGAATTTAAAATAAGGTTCTATTCATGGGGCTTGAAACTGTGCTGTCGTTTTGACCCTGACTAACGTGGTTTAAACTTCAACAAGTTCAGCTGAATTCACATGAATATTGACAAGCTTTTTGTGGCCTGTCAAGGCATCCTGCTGTTTCCAGTTTTACCTTGTCACTGGGTTATAACATCCAGCAGTAGATCTCTGCTCAGAGACTTGATGTTCACGCTGTATCGGTGGGTTCAAATTCAAATAACTTTATTGTTCCCCAGGGAGACCAACTCGATGGTGGAGGAGTTCATGTTGCTGGCCAACATCTCAGTAGCTCAGAAGATTTATGATGAGTTCTCAGAGTGTGCTCTTCTCAGGAAGCACCCCGCCCCTCCTCCATCCAACTACGACATCCTTAACAAGGCTGCCAAGTCTAAGGTACATCTACGTATTCAGACTAGACATCTAAAACAAGTCTAATGACATCTATGTATTCAGACAGACTAGACATAAACATCTAAAACAGGTCTAATGACATCTATATATTCAAACTAGACATCAACATCTAAAACATGTCTAATGACATCTATATATTCAGACTGACTAGACATCAACATCTTAAACAAGTCTAATGACATCTATATATTCAGACTGACTAGACATCAACATCTAAAACAGGTCTAATGACATCTATATATTCAGACTAGACATCAACATCTAAAACAAGTCTAATGTACATCTATATATTCAGACTGACTAGACATCTAAAACCAGTCTAATGACATCTATATATTCAGACTGACTAGACATCAACATCTAAAACCAGTCTAATGACAGGTACATCTATAGACAACACTTCTATCTAAAACCAGTCTAATGACAGGTACATCTATAGACAACACTTCCAGCTAAAACACAGTTTTAATAAGACTTGATATTTTTGGGGACAACTGTTCCATTCCGGGTCGAAGGACAACGAAATAGGGACTGACGTAGGACCTTCAGTCTAATGTAGTCCTAACGTTGTTGTTTCTGACATCAGTCTGATGTAGTCCTAACGTTGTTGTTTCTGACATCAGTCTAATGTAGTCCTGACGTTGTTGTTTCTGACATCAGTGTAATGTAGTCCTAACGTTGTTGTTTCTGACATCAGTCTAATGTAGTCCTAACGTTGTTGTTTCTGACATCAGTGTAATGTAGTCCTAACGTTGTTGTTTCTGACATCAGTCTAATGTAGTCCTAACGTTGTTGTTTCTGACATCAGTCTAATGTAGTCCTAACGTTGTTGTTTCTGACATCAGTGTAATGCAGTCCTAACGTTGTTGTTTCTGACATCAGTCTAATGTAGTCCTAACGTTGTTGTTTCTGACATCAGTCTAATGTAGTCCTAACGTTGTTGTTTCTGACATCAGTCTAATGTAGTCCTAACGTTGTTGTTTCTGACATCAGTGTGATGTAGTCCTAACGTTGTTGTCCCTCCCCTCAGGACATGGTGATCCACACGGACTCGGCCAAGGCTCTAGCTGACTCTCTGGACGCGGCCCAGGTGGACGGCTTCCCTTACTTCAACACCTTGCTGCGTATCCTAGCAACACGCTGCATGATGCAGGCTGTGTACTTCTGCTCCGGGATGGACAGTGACTTCCACCACTATGGACTGGCCTCTCCCATCTACACACACTTCACCTCACCTATCAGACGGTGAGAACACACACTTCACCTCACCTATCAGACGGTGAGAACACACACTTCACCTCACCCATCAGACGGTGAGAACACACACTTCACCTATCAGACGGTGAGAACACACACCTCACCTATCAGACGGTGAGAACACACACCTCACCTATCAGACGGTGAGAACACACACCTCACCTATCAGACGGTGAGAACACACACTTCACCTCACCCATCTGTAGGTCCACACTCTCTCTCTACTCCTGACTGGTCCACACTCCCCCCCCTTCTCTAACTCTGACTGGACCACACCCCTCCTCTACTCCTGACTGGTCCACCCCCACCCCCTCCTTCTCTACCTCTGACTGGACCACACCCCTCCTCTACTCCTGACTGGTCCACCCCCACCTTCTCTACCTCTGACTGGACCACACCCCTCCTCTACTCCTGACTGGTCCACCCCCACCCCCCCTTCTCTACCTCTGACTGGACCACACCCCTCCTCTACTCCTGACTGGTCCACCCCCACCCCCTCCTTCTCTGCCTCTGACTGGACCACACCCCTCCTCTACTCCTGACTGGTCCACCCCCACCTTCTCTACCTCTGACTGGACCACACCCCTCCTCTACTCCTGACTGGTCCACCCCCACCCCCCCTCCTCTACTCCTGACTGGACCACCCCCCCTCCTCTACTCCTGACTGGTCCACCCCCCCTCCTCTACTCCTGACTGGTCCACCCCCACCCCCCCTCCTCTACTCCTGACTGGTCCACCCCCACCCCCCCTCCTCTACTCCTGACTGGTCCACCCCCACCACCCCTCCTCTACTCCTGACTGGTGCACCCCCACCCCCCCTCCTCTACTCCTGACTGGTCCACCCCCACCCCCCCTCCTCTACTCCTGACTGGTCCACCCCCACCCCCCCTCCTCTACTCCTGACTGGTCCACCCCCACCCCCCCTCCTCTACTCCTGACTGGTCCACCCCCACCCCCCCTCCTCTACTCCTGACTGGTCCACCCCCACCCCCCCTTCTCTACTCCTGACTGGTCCACCCCCCCTCCTCTACTCCTGACTGGTCCACCCCCCCTCCTCTACTCCTGACTGGTCCACCCCCACCCCCCTCCTCTACTCCTGACTGGTCCACCCCCACCCCCCCTCCTCTACTCCTGACTGGTCCACCCCCACCCCCCCTCCTCTACTCCTGACTGGTCCACCCCCACCCCCCCTTCTCTACTCCTGACTGGTCCACCCCCACCCCCCCTCCTCTACTCCTGACTGGTCCACCCCCACCCCCCCTCCTCTACTCCTGACTGGTCCACCCCCACCCCCCCTCCTCTACTCCTGACTGGACCACCCCCCCCTCCTCTACTCCTGACTGGTCCACCCCCACCCCCCCTCCTCTACTCCTGACTGGTCCACCCCCCCTCCTCTCCTCTACTCCTGACTGGTCCACCCCCACCCCCCCTTCTCTACTCCTGACTGGTCCACCCCCACCCCCCCTTCTCTACTCCTGACTGGTCCACCCCCCCTCCTCTCCTCTACTCCTGACTGGTCCACCCCCACCCCCCCTTCTCTACTCCTGACTGGTCCACCCCCACCCCCCCTTCTCTACTCCTGACTGGTCCACCCCCACCCCCCCTCCTCTACTCCTGACTGGTCCACCCCCACCCACCCTCCTCTACTCCTGACTGGTCCACCCCCACCCCCCCTTCTCTACTCCTGACTGGTCCACCCCCACCCCCCCTCCTCTACTCCTGACTGGTCCACCCCCACCCCCCCTCCTCTACTCCTGACTGGTCCACCCCCACCCCCCCTCCTCTACTCCTGACTGGTCCACCCCCACTCCTCTACTCCTGACTGGTCCACCCCCACCCCCCCCCTCCTCTACTCCTGACTGGACCACCCCCCCCTCCTCTACTCCTGACTGGTCCACCCCCACCCCCCCTCCTCTACTCCTGACTGGTCCACCCCCACCCCCCCTCCTCTACTCCTGACTGGTTCTGATGTGATTGTAACCTCAACAGATACTCTGACATCATCGTGCATCGGCTGCTGGCTGTAGCCATTGGAGCAGACAGCACTTACCCAGACCTGATGGACAAACACAAGCAGTCTGCCCTCTGCAACAACCTCAACTACAGACACAAGATGGCCCAGTACGCACAGCGAGCCTCTGTAGCCTACCACACACAGGTACTGGACTCACTCAACACACTGACCTGTTAGAGCCTCTAACCTTCCACACACAGGTACTGGACTCACAACTATTTAACCAGGAAGTCCCATTGAAGACGAGGGACCCATTTTTACAAAAGGACAACTAGGTCATATTCATTAGTGCACTGTAGCAAAATGCTTTGCAACGGAAATTGAAAAATAACATTTCTTACTGGACATTTCCGGGTAGTCTCTCCCTGTTTTCCATCTGTTTGACAAGATAATGTGTCGTTTCCTCCAGCTGTTCTTCAAGAGCAGAGGCATCCTGAACGAAGAGGGCTTCATCCTGTTTGTGAGGAAGAACGCCATCATCGTCCTCATCCCTAAGTTTGGTCTGGAGGGAACGGTGTTCTTTGAGAACAAAGATAAACCCAGCCCCAAACTGATCTTCAACGAAGAGGTACCCTCGTTGTGTGTCAGAGAAAATTAAAGCTTTTTTTTTTGTGTGTGTATGGATCAACTGTAACTCTGTGTGTGTGGATCAACTGTAACTGTGTGTGTGTGTGTGTGGATCAACTGTAACTCTGTGTGTGTGTGTGGATCAACTGTAACTGTGTGTGTGTGTGTGTGTGTGTGTGTGGATCAACTGTAACTCTGTGTGTGTGTGTGGATCAACTGTAACTCTGTGTGTGTGTGTGGATCAACTGTAACTCTGTGTGTGTGTGTGTGTGGATCAACTGTAACTCTGTGTGTGTATAGGCTCCTAGTCTGACGGTGGAGGGCCACTCCTTCAACATGTTTGACAAGGTCAAGGTGACCATCAGTCTGGATGCGTCCAACGTCCAGCACCAGAAGATCAGGATGTCCCTGGTCGAACCTGTGGTACGTTTGTTGTTTCAAACTGAACCTCTCTGTAATTACAGAGATCCTATGGTGGTTAATTTCCATGAAGTTATGAACTAAAACCACGTTCAGGTCCGACGAGGTAAAATAGCCTTCTGTCAAGTCAAATCACTCATTTCAGGCTTGGACATGTATGTAACTAATATTGTTTTCTAGATCTCTGGAGTGAGTGTCGCGCCGTCTGAACCAGAACCAGAGGTCAAGAGAGCTAAACTGGACCGTTGAACAACCCCATCCTCAGACTGAAACTCTTCTCCGAGCTCAGTTGAGTTATTTTTTAAATGTTTAGCTTTTCTTTTTTCTACAGTACAAGCACAGAACATCCTGTGGTTAATATGGTTATGATTTTAAAACCTTCAGTCAGAACCTTTTTTCCTTGACCTATAGAATATCATCCTTCCAGGTAAATGTTAATGTGATGCCAGTAACCTGTAGAATGTGATGATACTGTATTCCTGACCCATGGGGTTTGTACGGTCTATTCTGGAAGGAATGTTACCTTGTACAACTCTCAATAAATCTCTTGGTTTTAGCCAATGTTCCATTTCTCATCTCTTTGGCTAGTCTCTGTTTGGTGATTGGAGTAGGTGCATTTAATTCACATGTAGCCAGGAAACTGAAGAGTAGCCCAACATTTAATGTGTCTCAGTGGTCTAGTCAGAACGTTACACTCATTCAATAACACTTCCTCCATAAAACACATCATTTAATCAGATGGTGGCTTTGTTTAAAGGGGAGCTCTGCAGTTAAACAAATATTTATAACAAAATGTACAATAAAAATCCTTTATCATAAGTCACATTCCCGTAATTGTTTAACTGATTAAAAATAATGCTAAATTCACAATCAAGAATATAAAATGTATAAATACATAACAGTCAAGTTTCATCAGTCCCTTGTTCATGTCAACACTAACTTTTCCAAAATAGCACCTTATTCCCTATATAGTGCACTACTGACCAACGCCCACAGGGCTCCAACGTAGTGCACTACTGACCAGGGCTCCAACGTAGTACACTATATAGGCTGCCATTTCAACTCCACTACGAGGGATAGCTAGCGCCAATAGGAATTAATTTCAAGGTTCATTTGTGCGAATGGCAGCATCTTAACATTGTCACTTAGCCGGGGTGTTATTCAGTACACGATTCACTCTAAACAAAAGCGTTTGGCAACGGTTTGTTTCTATTGGACAAATTCAGGTAGGTTCCATGTCTAGAAATAAAGGGTTTCCAACAGAATCCGACTAATGAATACACCCCGACACGGCTGCTTTAAAACGTGGCAACATAAACATGGCCAAACATCATCATTGGCTTCAGCTGGGAGGTTAAAGGTGGGAGGGGCTTCCATGTGTTCTCCTCCAATCAGCTCACTCAATGGTGTTGAGGAAAACCAGTCTGGAAAACAAAGAAAGGGTTGTCCATAAGCTGTTACCACGACAATCATGGTTGAGCAACGTGTAAACTCACATTAAATACCATCCAACTCTGGTGTCAGAGGAAAGCCCTAAACATCGTCAAAGACTCCAGCAACCCAAGTTATTCTCTCTGCTACACAGCAAGAGGTACCGGAGTACCAAGTCTGGGACCAAAAGTCTCCTGAACAACTTCTACCCCCCCAGGCCGTCAGACTGCTAAACAGCTTCTACCCCCCAGGCCGTCAGACTGCTGAACAGCTTCTACCCCCCAGGCCGTCAGACTGCTGAACAGCTTCTAACCCCAGGCCGCCAGACTGCTGAACAGCTTCTAACCCCAGGCTGTCAGACAGCTGAACAGCTTCTAACCCCAGGCCGCCAGACTGCTGAACAGCTTCTATCCCCAGGCCGCCAGACTGCTGAACAGCTTCTAACCCCAGGCCGTCAGACTGCTGAACAGCTTCTAACCCCAGGCCGTCAGACAGCTGAACAGCTTCTAACCCCAGGCCGTCAGACAGCTGAACAGCTTCTACCCCCAGGCCGCCAGACAGCTGAACAGCTTCTATCCCCAGGCCGCCAGACTGCTGAACAGCTTCTATCCCCAGGCCGCCAGACTGCTGAACAGCTTCTATCCCCAGGCCGCCAGACTGCTGAACAGCTTCTACCCCCAGGCCGCCAGACTGCTGAACAGCTTCTACCCCCAGGCCGCTGAACAGCTTCTACCCCCAGGCCATCAGACTGCTGAACAGCTTCCGTACCTTGGTCTCAGTGTGTCTGCTGTGGGTTCCGTTACCTTGGTCTTAGTGTGTCTGCTGTGGGTTCCGTTACCTCGGTCTTAGTGTGTCTGCTGTGGGTTCCGTTACCTTGGTCTTAGTGTGTCTGCTGTGGGTTCCGTTACCTTGGTCTTAGTGTGTCTGCTGTGGGTTCCGTTACCTTGGTCTTAGTATGTCTGCTATGGGTTCCGTTACCTTGGTCTTAGTGTGTCTGCTGTGGGTTCCGTTATCTTGGTCTCAGTGTGTCTGCTGTGGGTTCCGTTACCTTGGTCTTAGTGTGTCTGCTGTGGGTTCCGTTACCTTGGTCTTAGTGTGTCTGCTGTGGGTTCCGTTATCTTGGTCTCAGTGTGTCTGCTGTGGGTTCCGTTACCTTGGTCTTAGTGTGTCTGCTGTGGGTTCCGTTACCTTGGTCTTAGTGTGTCTGCTGTGGGTTCCGTTATCTTGGTCTCAGTGTGTCTGCTGTGGGTTCCGTTACCTTGGTCTTAGTGTGTCTGCTGTGGGTTCCGTTACCTTGGTCTTAGTGTGTCTGCTGTGGGTTCCGTTATCTTGGTCTCAGTGTGTCTGCTGTGGGTTCCGTTACCTTGGTCTTAGTGTGTCTGCTGTGAGGGAAGACGTCGTCGGGGTTGTGTGCTGCGTCAAACGACTCCTTACTCTGGCTGTCTGAACTCATGGCATCTATCAGGCTGGCGGTGCCAGCGTATGTGTTGTACCCACTGTCCACCTACACAGAGCAAACAGGCAGTTCAAATTCTATTAAAACAGATTGTCAAATCACTCCCACAGTGATTAACACGGTCATCAAATCTAAGAATAATTCAAAGTATATGATCCATCCGTGTACATTCAACCCAATAACATTTTAGTGCAAAAAAATGTGTCAAAAACGCAGTCATTGTAACATACATGTCAGTGTAACTCTTCCAGTTTTTATAAACATGAAAATGCCTTTTCTGAAATGATAAACTGGTGTCCAGCTTGTCAGAGGTCTATTCTGTTGTGATTAGAGCGGTTTAGTCAGTAGACGGCCCTCAGGATACAGACCTGCATGCTGTTATCATAAGGGATGCTGCTTCCTTCAGCTAGCAGAGACACAAACATATGAGACGCCTCCGCTGCCATCACGCTCGCCCCCACACGGGAGCTGGTCAACCGGACACCAACAGGAGTCACACCTCCTTCCTCCTCCTCCTCTTCCACAGGGAGGTCCACTTCCACCTCGCCGTTCTCCTCCACCTCCTCCTCCATCTTCACTGAGTCCAACAGAGGCTGGTCCATCCCCGAACCCCCCTCACACAGCCTCTCCATCCCCAGCAGACCCCCACTAGTCCTGGGTACACACGGCACCGGAGAGGGGGAACAGGGGCCCATCTCCATGGGTGGTAGTGAAGTAGAAGGACATATATTGCCCTGGTCCAGGAGGGAAGGGTTGGGGGAGATGGTTGGGGGTGAGGCCCAGCAGCGGGCTCCGGGTCTGAGCTGAGGGTTGACCTGGGTCCGGCCCGGGGGCTGGAGGGAAGGGTTGGGGGAGATGGTTGGGGGTGAGGCCCAGCAGCGGGCTCCGGGTCTGAGCTGAGGGTTGACCTGGGTCCGGCCCGGGGGCTGGAGCGAAGAGCAGAAGCGGATGGGGGAACAGCCGTCTACATAGGGGCTCTCTGTACAGGAGTTGATGTCCATGTCTAGGGGAACACCTTCAGGGGTCACGAAGCTCAGCTTCCTCCTCTCTCCTAGACAAGAAAAACAATCACAGCGTCACTCAAATGACCAACAACATGGATACCTTTTCACCTAATGACTTGACTCAACAGGTCGAGGTCCGTAAAAGATGACTGTGCTAATCTGCACAGACACATTCAATCAGTTTCCATAGATACCGTCTCCAAAGCCGCATCAGGTTTATGGTCTAACAGAACATTTAAGACACATTATGTCAATAAGGACATAAAACACCTCTTTAACAGACTCGTATACCTGCTACGGGTGTCTGTGTGAACTGGGGTCCGATGGGGGACAGGGCAGGGGACTGGAAGCCAGCAGGAGAAGACCGCTCAGGGCACAGGGGGCTGGTGACACTTCCCAGGCTGTAGGTTCGGTAACGACCCTGGATAGGGCTGGACGAGAAAAGACCCTTTGAAAAAAAGAGAGAGACAACGTCTCATTAAAACAGCAAGAGAGAAAACAAGTGGTTATGTCTATATTTGAAATCCTTTGTGATTCTTCCTCAAACAGATTCCCTCCTAGATGTTATACACAGTACCACTTTAGAAGGAATATAGCATCTGCTATAGCAGAGCTGTCCTGTTCCCGGAGAGCTACCCTCCTGTAGGCTTTCACTCCAACCCTGTTCCCGGAGAGCTACCCTCCTGTAGGTTTTCACTCCAACCCTGTTCCCGGAGAGCTACCCTCCTGTAGGTTTTCACTCCAACCCTGTTCCCGGAGAGCTACCCTCCTGTAGGTTTTCACTCCAACCCTGTTCCCGGAGAGCTACCCTCCTGTAGGTTTTCACTCCAACCCTGTCCCCGGAGAGCTACCCTCCTGTAGGTTTTCACTCCAACCCTGTTCCCGGAGAGCTACCCTCCTGTAGGTTTTCACTCCAACCCTGTTCCCGGAGAGCTACCCTCCTGTAGGTTTTCACTCCAACCCTGTTCCCGGAGAGCTACCCTCCTGTAGGTTTTCACTCCAACCCTGTTCCCGGAGAGCTACCCTCCTGTAGGTTTTCACTCCAACCCTGTTCCCGGAGAGCTACCCTCCTGTAGGTTTTCACTCCAACCCTGTTCCCGGAGAGCTACCCTCCTGTAGGTTTTCACTCCAACCCTGTTCCCGGAGAGCTACCCTCCTGTAGGTTTTCACTCCAACCCTGTTCCCGGAGAGCTACCCTCCTGTAGGTTTTCACTCCAACCCTGTTCCCGGAGAGCTACCCTCCTATAGGTTTTCACTCCAACCCTGTTCCCGGAGAGCTACCCTCCTGTAGGTTTTCACTCCAACCCTGTTCCCGGAGAGCTACCCTCCTGTAGGTTTTCACTCCAACCCTGTTCCCGGAGAGCTACCCTCCTGTAGGTTTTCACTCCAACCCTGTTCCTGGAGAGCTACCCTCCTGTAGGTTTTCACTCCAACCCTGTTCCTGGAGAGCTACCCTCCTGTAGGTTTTCACTCCAACCCTGTTCCTGGAGAGCTACCCTCCTGTAGGTTTTCACTCCAACCCTGTTCCTGGAGAGCTACCCTCCTGTAGGTTTTCACTCCAACCCTGTTCCTGGAGAGCTACCCTCCTGTAGGTTTTCACTCCAACCCTGTTCCTGGAGAGCTACCCTCCTGTAGGTTTTCACTCCAACCCTGTTCCTGGAGAGCTACCCTCGTGTAGGTTTTCACTCCAACCCTGTTCCTGAAGATCTACCCTCGTGTAGGTTCTCACTCCAACCCCAGTTGTAACTAACCCGACCCAGTGAAAACCTTTTGGATGGCAGCTCTCCAGGAAAAGGATTGGGCAGCCCTGTGATAATAACAACGCATGCTTAGAACCAAAGCAACAAACCACACTTGCTGCATGTTTCCCTTAAACTGTAATTGTACACAGACACCATTGACATTGAATAGTGGCACACTTACAGTGGAGGGGGTCAGGGCAGACCTGCCAGACAACGGGCAGGACAGAGGAGAGGCGCTCATGGGTGAGAGGAAATCTCTATCCCCTCCCCCTTCTCCCCCAGGGGGCTCTCCCTCCCCTCCTCCTCCTTCTGGGCTGGGGGGGTTGGAGGACTCCGAGCCACTCCCTTGGCCGTCCAGAAACAACTTCCGTCTCAGAGACGAGGAGCTCAGGGTCTCCTGAACCTGATCCTGCTGAGACACCTCCTTCAATCTGTAGTATTCTCCTGGGGTGGGTGAGGGACAGCCGAGAGAGAGAGAGACACAGACAGAGAGGTTATTTAAGACCTGATAAGTTTTATCTGCACAGAGATAAATATGACGTGTTCCCGGACATGTAAAGGTGTACCTAATATTTTGTCCATGAGGAAGTCCACAGGTAAGGACAGGACTGTCTGGCAGCCTACTGTGTTTTTTTTAGTTGGTAGTGGCTCTTCTAGTATCAGTGGGGACATGGAACCTTGAAGATAGAAACATTTACACATTTAACATCCATAGAAATGGCTGAACATAAGTTATTCAGGAAGTAGAAAATAAAACACTATAATGTGTGTGTGTGTTGGTGAGTGAAAAGCAACTCAACTCCAACTCATTGGATTCACTTACTCTTCCCAAAGTGCATCTGTGCTGATTTCTGTTTGCTTGTTGGTTCGCTCCATGGTGAAGGCACAATGGCGCCTTTAGTGAAAAACTGCTCGATGGCATTCTGACGTTTCTCCTCGATGTCAGAATCCATCCTGGATGTTTTAAAAAAAACAAAACAAAGCTGTTACCAGACCAATAAACCAACACCCCCAACCTCTCAGCAGCGGTTCTATTTCAAAGTGCTCCCCATTTGTCTTGTGTGCATTGTGAACCTTAACCTGGTCAGAGTTCCTCACCTGGTCTGACTGCAGTACACGGACTGGTTACTAGTTCCTCACCTGGTCTGAATGCAGTACAAGGACTGGTTTCTAGTTCCTCACCTGGTCTGACTGCAGTACAAGGACTGGTTTCTAGTTCCTCACCTGGTCTGACTGCAGTACATGGACTGGTTACTAGTTCCTCACCTGGTCTGAATGCAGTACAAGGACTGGTTCCTAGTTCCTCACCTGGTCTGACTGCAGTACAAGGACTGGTCTGACCTAGGTACAAGGACTGGTTACTAGTTCCTCACCTGGTCTGACTGCAGTACAAGGACTGGTTTTAGTTCCTCACCTGGTCTGACTGCAGTACAAGGACTGGTTACTAGTTCCTCACCTGGTCTGACTGCAGTACAAGGACTGGTTTCTAGTTCCTCACCTGGTCTGACTGCAGTACAAGGACTGGTTTCTAGTTCCTCACCTGGTCTGACTGCAGTACATGGACTGGTCTGACCTAGGTACAAGGACTGGTTACTAGTTCCTCACCTGGTCTGACTGCAGTACAAGGACTGGTCTGACCTAGGTACATGGACTGGTTACTAGTTCCTCACCTGGTCTGACCTAGGTACAAGGACTGGTTACTAGTTCCTCACCTGGTCTGACTGAGATACATGGACTGGTTACTAGTTCCTCACCTGGTCTGACTGAGATACAAGGACTGGTTACTAGTTCCTCACCTGGTCTGACTACAGTACATGGACTGGTTACTAGTTCCTCACCTGGTCTGACTGAGGTACAAGGACTGGTTACTAGTTCCTCACCTGGTCTGACCTAGGTAGAAGGACTGGTTGCTAGTTCCTCACCTGGTCTGACCTAGGTACAAGGACTGGTTACTAGTTCCTCACCTGGTCTGACCTAGGTACAAGGACTGGTTACTAGTTCCTCACCTGGTCTGACTGAGATACATGGACTGGTTACTAGTTCCTCACCTGGTCTGACTGAGATACAAGGACTGGTTACTAGTTCCTCACCTGGTCTGACTACAGTACATGGACTGGTTACTAGTTCCTCACCTGGTCTGACTGAGGTACAAGGACTGGTTACTAGTTCCTCACCTGGTCTGACCTAGGTAGAAGGACTGGTTGCTAGTTCCTCACCTGGTCTGACCTAGGTACAAGGACTGGTTACTAGTTCCTCACCTGGTCTGACTACAGTACATGGACTGGTTACTAGTTCCTCACCTGGTCTGACTGAGATACAAGGACTGGTTACTAGTTCCTCACCTGGTCTGACTACAGTACATGGACTGGTTACTAGTTCCTCACCTGGTCTGACTGAGATACATGGACTGGTTACTAGTTCCTCACCTGGTCTGACTGAGGTACAAGGACTGGCGGTGGATATCCTCAGCGTCTATGTCCACAGGGAGCAGGCTAGACATCTCATCTATGTCCCATTTAAACTTGGTTGGTGTCTGAAAACAATGATCAAGAAAATATTGAAAATAACAATTCAGGTGGCTCTGTAAAACCGGTGATTACGTTCACAAGAGGACAATGACAGGACTTCTGAAGGAGACAAACATGTTAACTGACTTGCTGATCATGTCCTTCAGGCTATCGAAGTGGGTGAACTACACAAGATATGTATGAGACCAGACCATAAATGTGTACAAAATATTAGGATGACAGACTGACCAGGTGAAAGCTATGATCTTTTATTGAAGTCTCTTTTTAAAATCAGTGAATCAGTGAAGATGAAGGGGAGGAGACGGGTTAAATAAGGATGTTTAAGCCTTGAGACAATTGAGACATGGATTGTGTACATATGCCATTCAGAGGGTGAATGGGCAAGACAAAAGATTGAAGTGCCTTTGAACGGGGTATGGTAGTAGGTGCCAGGGGCACCTGTTTGAGGGTGGCCAGAACTGCACCGCTGCTGGGTTTTTCACACTCAACAGTTTCCCGTGTTTATCAAGACAGTCCACCAACCAAAGGACATCCAGCCAACTTGACACACCTGTGGGAAGCATTGTAAGTCAATATGGGCCAGCTTCCCTGTGGAACACTTTCTACACCTTGTAGTCCATGCCCCCGACGAACTGAGGCTGTTCTTTTGTCAAAAGGCAATGCAACTCAATGTTTTGTACACTCAGTGTAGGTTTACACTTACGGTTCCGGAGGTCTTGGAGGACTTGAAGACAGAGGGGCTGGGGACCACGGATTCTTGCAGGCGATGGTAGTCGTTGGGGCTCTCGAAGGGGTTACGGATAGCTGCCCTCCCTGGAGTCTCAGGAGTTATCTGGACATCTGGAAGATCTCCCATAGTCTGACCACAAACCTGAACCCATTGATGCAGGAATTCAAACATTAATCAGCTTTGATCCAGTATAAATAGTATGCTAATCTAAGTACTAGAGAAAGCCAAACAATTACTGTAATACTATCAAGAGAACAAACCTTGCTTACGTGAAAGAGTAGCTAGCTAACTAGCTGGCTGTTGGTCCCACAATTTAGTACATACTAGCTATCCCAAACGTTTCGTTAAATGCCTGGCTAGCTTAGGCTTCGGCAACTATTCTGAGAGGTTCATTTGATAGATCTATTCGATATGTTATTTTATATTAGAGCTCAGATACTTACAGCAGCTGCAGAAGTTTTCAACACAACCAAAATAAGGTTCCAGAGTCAGTTGTTTCGAACGTTAATTTCAATTTTCCCACAACCCCCATTGACCAATAGAAATTAACAGGAAGTGCCTGATAACCAATCAGATTGAAGATTTCAGAACGCTCCAAATTTACATTGACGTCACTTCCTTTCGCTTGTGTGGTCGTTAGTGAGCTAACTAGCAAATGATATACTCATGGTAGACTTTATTAACAAATGTACTATTTCGAATTTATCCAAATGACGGGGTTGTGATAGTAGAAGTATTTTTGTAAATCAGCTTGAACTGTTGAAGTTGCTGTTGAGTTAATCTCGGAGGTCCCACACGAACTGATCATGGCTAGCAGTGCTAATGCTAACAACATGAATGCTGTCCGAGAAACGATGGATGGTGAGTTAGCTAACGTTAGCTTGCTAGGTTATGATAATGTCTGTTGTAGAACCTAGATATGTGTTTTACAAATGTGACACACTATTGATTGCAATGCCTCAAGATTGGCTTGACAGTAAGGTAGTTAGCTAGGTAACTTAAGCTAGCTAGCTATTTATCATATTTCGTTCTGTACCCATGGCAACAGTCCACCACACAACAGTATTAGTGAGGACACTTATCTTGAAAGGCGACATGGTTTAAACAATACAGCTCGTTATGTGCCAGACAATGGGTAGCTATGGTGCCAATTTCATGTTATTATTTTCTCTCCTACTTTTCCCCACAAGTGCTGCTGGAGATCTCTAGGCTATTGAACACAGGACTGGACATGGAATCTCTGTCTATCTGTGTCAGGCTGTGTGAGCAGGGCATCAACCCAGAGGCCCTGTCCTCTGTCATCAAGGAGCTACGTAAAGCCTCCGATTCACTAAAAGTAAGGCCATGTTCAGGGGACAGGGATAGGTACTTACAGAATGGAGTCAATAGAGACACAATAGAACAAGGTTGCCCACACTTTTGAGAACCAAATGTTGTCTGGACCAAGTTTCTCCCGTGGGCCCTGCTATAGAGACTCAATAGGACTAGGACTAAATGGACTCTGCTCTGTACAGGACCGTAGCTCTCCAGGAACAGGGTTGGAGAGCCCTGTATTAGACTCTGCTCTGTACAGGATCGTAGCTCTCCAGGAACAGGGTTGGAGAGCCCTGTATTAGACTCTGCCCTGTACAGGACAAGGTCAATTGCTGTGGTTATCCTTCACATAACTGCCACTTTTTTAATGAGTCAATTATGCTTCAATCTGATAGGCTAGATTTTTTTCTGACTGGATCTAGATACCTCCATCTCTGCCTCACCACTGTGTTGCACCTGTAGTCACAAACTTAGTCACAAACTTAATGTGTAAAAAATATGCCAATATTTGTCTGCCTTCTGTTCCAGGCCTCTGACAACTGAAGATCTGAGACTGATCCCAACAAAACAATTCTGCTGAGCGGAAGTCTTTTCACGCTGTCAAGTTTCACAATATTGCCAAATAGTGAGCGTCTATTACCCTGACCTATTCCTCGTGCCTCTGGATTTGATCCCTGGCTTCATTTGAAGACATATGGTGTGTGTTTAACATTTGGTCTGGCAACATCAGTGGCCAATTCTCCTTGTGTTCCTGTCATCAGCTTGGTGTGCAATCTGACAATATGAATGACTGCAATGCCCTGATATCCAGTGTTTCAGTACCCCTCCCTCCCTCAATCATATAGGTTGTCAGTTCAGTCGTCTTTCTTCTGACTGAAGGAAACCTAATGATTGGCACCCCCCATCATCACACAGTGCTACAATGATGGGTTGTTTCCATTCCTTCATGGCTTTTTGGACGTGTAAAAAAAAAGTCTTATTTATTGCGAATTGTGTGTAGTTTTATATGAATTTAATGTCTGTTTTTTTCCTTCAATGTCTGCCATGTCAAAGTTCTTTTTCTTTTCTCTCTCTCTCTCTCTCTCGAAGTGTCCAGGGTTGTCAATGATGGATGGAACTCAATATTAAAAGTAGTTGCATTTTATATCCACCAGGTGGCAGTGTTTCTTTACATACTCATTAGATCATGATAATTCAGAAGTACTATACAGTTTACCAGTAGAAAAGTTTACCTAGTTAAATTAAAAAGGGTCATAAATAAGTGTAGATACTATATCCTCCAAGTCCTCTGTCTGCAATGTTCTTCTGTTGAGGAATTCTCTGAAAAGGACACCTGGACTCCTGAGTGGCGCAGCGGTCTAAGGCACTGCATCTCATCTCAGACCCTGGTTCGATTCCAGGCTGTATCACAACTGGCTGTGATTGGGAGACCCATAGGGCAGCATCCACAATTGGCCCAGCGTCATTAGGGTTTGGCTGGGGTAGGCCGTCATTGTAAATAAGAATTTGTTCTTGACTTGCCTAGTTAAATATCTTTCAATTGGAGATCTCAGGAAAATGTCTCTGCACAAGTAATCAGAACGAAGGAGGTAGGGAACTAGTGGGTAACTAGCCCCCCCCCCCCCCCCCCTAAGAACAATGTCTAATTGCTGACACACAAAAAAGCTACATTTGGAGAGAAAATTGTATGTGGATGAAGGTCATGCTTTGGTGAATAAACTATAAAGGGAAATAAATGGCTATTGTTCACTCTTTTAGTTTAGTTATTTCATTTGTTCACTCTTTTAGTTTAGTTATTTCATTTGTTCACTCTTTAGTTTAGTTATTTCATTTGTTCACTCTTTAGTTTAGTTATTTCATTTGTTCACTCTTTTAGTTGAGTTATTTCATGAAATGTTTTTAGGTAAGGGGTGTTTTAAAGTGCCTGTGGTGCCAGTTACCCCGATAACAGATTGTGCCAGTTACCCCGGTAGCAGATTGTGCCAGTTACCCCGGTAGCAGATTGTGCCAGTTACCCCGGTAGCAGATTGTGCCAGTTACCCCGGTAACAGATTGTGCCAGTTACCCCGGTAGCAGATTGTGCCAGTTACCCCGGTAGCAGATTGTGCCAGTTACCCCGGTAGCAGATTGTGCCAGTTACCCCGGTAGCAGATTGTGCCAGTTACCCCGGTAGCAGATTGTGCCAGTTACCCCGGTAGCAGATTGTGCCAGTTACCCCGGTAGCAGATTGTGCCAGTTACCCCGGTAGCAGATTGTGCCAGTTACCCCGGTAGCAGATTGTGCCAGTTACCCCGGTAACAGATTGTGCCAGTTACCCCGGTAGCAGATTGTGCCAGTTACCCCGGTAGCAGATGGTGCCAGTTACCCCGGTAGCAGATTGTGCCAGTTACCCCGGTAGCAGATTGTGCCAGTTACCCCGGTAGCAGATTGTGCCAGTTACCCCGGTAGCAGATTGTGCCAGTTACCCCGGTAGCAGATTGTGCCAGTTACCCCGGTAGCAGATTGTGCCAGTTACCCCGGTAGCAGATTGTGCCACAGGGTTTCACACAAGTGTGTTAAAATCCATTTAATCAGTTTAATTTAGACATTCTTTAGTAAGTAATACTGAACATCTAAGTCTAGTTGTTTTTATTTTAATATAATATGTGGGGGGGGGATGGTGTCACCATTAATATCCGCACTATGAAGAGATTTGATGTAAAGTCTTTTTAACTCACCTGCACATTCATTGTCTTTCATATTTGTTCCTTTTCAACACAATCCATGATGTACAATTACACTAAATATGATTTGAATAATGCAAGGTTTTAAATCCCAGCCGTCTTTAAAATGACATTCAGGAGCAAAAGGTTTTCAATAGCTGTTTTTAATTAATAAATGAAAAATCTTAATTGGAATGAATATAACTAATAATATAAAATGACAATAGGGTATAACATTTAATAAGAACTTAACTAATTAATTCAGTGTAACATTGACGTGGCAGCTTTCTTATGTTCTGCTATTGCATTTGTACATACAGTGCCTGTCAAAAGTGTGGACACTCCGACTCATTCAAGGGTTTTTCTTTATTTTTTACTATTTTCTGCATTGTAGAATAATAAGGCAAAGGGTGGCTACTTTGAAGAATCTCAAATATAAAATATATTTTGATTTGTTTAACACTTTTTTGTTTACTACATAGATTCCATATGTGTTATTTCATAGTTTTGATGTCTTCACTATTATTCTACAATGTAGAAAATAGTCAAAATAAAGAATTTGACTGGTAGTGTAGGTCACAAATAAAGCGATCCCCAGTCAAATTGGAGCACAACTCCTGCACTGCTCAGACCTAATCTAGTCCCCACCTGTGACTGAAAGCAGGGGGAGAGATGCCAATTTAAAAACTCTCTCTTAAACACTTAGCTAGCTATCTAGATATGACATAAATTGCTGTGTAAAACAGCTAAAAGGCTATAAAGTAACATTAACGGTAAAGCTATCAGTCACTAGTGGAAACATTTACAACTGTAATTAAGCTACGTTATCTTTTTAATGTATTTTACCTCAAACGATGTGGTCGTAAGGATGTTGCTAGCTAGCACGCCTAGCAGCTTATGCTAACTAGCTAGCACGCCTAGCAGCTTATGCTAACTAGCTAGCACGCCTAGCAGCTTATGCTAACTAGCTAGCACGCCTAGCAGCTTATGCTAACTAGCTAGCTGGCTAGCATTTACTGCTAGTGAAGTTGCTAGCATGCAAGTTAGTATAAACTAGCGCTAAGTGGGCTAGTCATTTTCTAAATGACAGTTAGAAACATTCATAACCAGAAAGGGGTAACTACCCCTTAGGGGAGGGGAGGGGGGGCAAACTGCACTCATCCAACATATTACTACTTTACAAAAAAATAATCTACATGTTTCTCTCTTGATTATTTATTTTAAGGCTCTCCTACTTGTATATTTAAGACTAGGGAATGTGTTGGAGGGGGAGGGGGGGGGGGGGCAGTTACCCCCTGCTGCCTTAATCTTGGGTGGGTGTTGTTGTTTTTTAAGGGTGCGAGATGAACTGTTAACAAGGCTACTGGTTGCAGGTAGTTGCTCCCTTCAGCAGGGCCCTTCCAAGGTGCCCTGCACAGTGGCTGAACATTTGTTTCCTGTGTTGTGGGAGCAGTAAGACACATGTGGTCTATCAAATACAGTCAGGCATTTAATAGATATATCTACCCAGGCAAACCGTATGTAGTGTATTGGCATCTCTGGGTTGGGGCCCCCAGTCTATCATCAAGACAAATGATGGGCATCACAGACTCGTTTTAATCTCCATAACAAGAGACTCACTGTGTTGGAAATTAATGAAAACAAGATTGTCTTTCATTTGAGTTGATGTGAAACGCGCAGGCAGCCAGCTGCTAAATGTGGAGGAATGAAGAAGAGAAGAAAAATCAACATTTAGCTTCGGTAGGTGAGAAAAGACTTCCATTTGTTCCCCGCCGCTGGCTCGGAGATAAATTAGCTTGTTTGTCTACCAGCCATCTGTTTGGTATTTGATATGTGCTGCGCACGGGACCCACCGTGTCGAATACTGCGCGAGATGAACAGCATCATCATCATCTTGAGGCTGTAAATATGAGAGTTTATCATCATCATGTTGTAGGCTACAATAATAGTTGATGACCAATGGGGATGTTAGGATACAGCCAGCTGTGGCTGCTGAGACAAACCATATTACAATCAATGATGATTACATTACAAATATATTGTAGGCCTACAGTTAACGATGGAAATCAGACCTGTCTTTGTTATCATCACATTTCCAAATAGCTCAATCGTCTGCTTGTAAAGCGGCAATCAGCAGTAGAAACAATAACAAAGCGCCCCCCCCACCCCCTGATTCGGTAAAAGGCTGAGGGATGGGGCTGGAGAAATTTCACCTAGAGCTATTGATGCAAGGACTGACCATCCATGATATCAACATGTTCATTTTAACCATGTTTTGGGGCCATATCGTGTTTGTTTCCATTTACTTTGTTTATAAACACTGGAGTAAAACAAGCTTATATTTTGGGTTCTGACGAGGTACGACAGTTGAACTGAGTTCATGAGGCATTTATACCTTATATTCTTCAAGAATCAATGGGTACATATCATTCATTTCTGAGTCCAAAAGTGGATGTAGCATCTGCTGATTGCCCCTTTAAACATTGTGCCCTTAGTATCAGTTACTCAATATACAGTGTACTTCCTAGAAGCCTTTTTCCATAGGCACAGTGAACGTTACAGCAGTTACTTCGGTCCTGGGCCTGTAGTCAGATCAACAACGAGTGACTCTTCCTCAGGAACACAGCCTAGCAACTCCATTACCATTAGTTGACTGAAGAGGAGAGAGCAGTAAGGTCTGACAGCAGTTACTTCAGTCCTGGGCCTGTAGTCAGATCAACAACGAGTGACTCTTCCTCAGGAACACAGCCTAGCAACTCCATTACCATTAGTTGACTGAAGAGGAGAGAGCAGTAAGGTCTGAAAGGTGTCCTTGCCCCTGTTTTTAATCAAGCCTAATACAATTAAAGTGTGTGTGTTTCTGTCAATAAAAATAACCTGGATTTGGAGCGGAGCTGAGCTGGCCTTGACTCCTGCTGTTTGCTTTGTTCATTAACAGGAGATGAGCAGATGGCTGCTGGTCTGACAGTCGCTCTGCCTCTCCTCTCTCTACCCTGTCTGTCTCCTCTCTCTACCATGTCTGTCTGTCTCCTGTTTCTACCCTGTCTGTCTCCTCTCTCTACCCTGTCTGTCTCCTCTCTACCCTGTCTGTCTGTCTCCTCTCTCTACCCTGTCTGTCTCCTCTCTCTACCATGTCTGTCTGTCTCCTCTCTCTACCCTGTCTGTCTCCTCTCTCTACCCTGTCTGTCTCCTCTCTCTACCCTGTCTGTCTGTCTCCTCTCTTTACCCTGTCTGTCTCCTCTCTTTACCCTGTCTGTCTCCTCTCTCTACCCTGTCTGTCTCCTCTCTCTACCCTGTCTGTCTGTCTCCTCTTGCTACCCTGTTTCTCTCTACAATGTATATCTGTCTCCTCTCTCTACCCTGTCTGTCTGTCTCCTCTCTCTACCCTGTCTATCTGTCTCCTCTCTCTACCCTGTCTGTCTGTCTCCTCTCGCTACCCTGTTTCTCTCTACAATGTCTGTCTGTCTCCTCTCTCTACCCCGTCTGTCTCCTCTCTCTACCCTGTCTGTCTCCTCTCTCTACCCTGTCTGTCTGTCTCCTCTCTTTACCCTGTCTGTCTCCTCTCTTTACCCTGTCTGTCTCCTCTCTCTACCCTGTCTGTCTCCTCTCTCTACCCTGTCTGTCTGTCTCCTCTCGCTACCCTGTTTCTCTCTACAATGTCTATCTGTCTCCTCTCTCTACCCTGTCTGTCTGTCTCCTCTCTCTACCCTGTCCGTCTCCTCTCTCTACCCTGTCTGTCTCCTCTCTCTACCCTGTCTATCTGTTTCCTCTCTCTACCCTGTCTGTCTCCTCTCTCTACCCTGTCTATCTGTCTCCTCTTTCTACCCTGTCTGTCTGTCTCCTCTCTCTACCCTGTCTATCTGTCTCCTCTCTCTACCCTGTATGTCTGTCTCCTCTCTCTACCCTGTCTGTCTGTCTCCTCTCTCTACCCTGTCTGTCTGTCTCCTCTCTCTACCCTGTCTGTCTGTCTACTCTCTCTACCCTGTCTGTCTGTCTCCTCTTTCTACCCTGTCTGTCTGTCTCCTCTCTCTACCCTGTCTATCTGTCTCCTCTTTCTACCCTGTCTGTCTATCTGTCTCCTCTTTCTACCCTGTCTGACTCCTCTCCTTTCTCCTCTTTCCTGCCTCTCTCTAGCCCCGTTTATGACTGCCGCTTACATGTGTCCTTTGTCCTGATCTTATCCTGATCTTGCCAGTTTACACATGTAAAATCTGATCAAAATCAGTTCACAATGTGTCTTTTAATCATCGACACCTATCTAAAAAGTGGGCAGAATCAGAATGAGGACAAGATCAGGACAAAGGGCGTATGTTAGAACCAGCTATAAATGTGGCTAATGTCTCGGTCTGTCTGTCTCTCTCTCATTGCTGTCTCTCCCTCCCTCTCTCTCATTCCTGTCTCACCCTCCCTCTCTCTCATTCCTGTCTCTCCCTCCCTCTCTCTCATTCCTGTCTCTCCCTCCCTCTCTCTCATTCCTGTCTCTCCCTCCCTCTCTCTCATTCCTGTCTCACCCTCCCTCTCTCTCATTCCTGTCTCTCCCTCCCTCTCTCTCATTCCTGTCTCTCCCTCCCTCTCTCTCATTCCTGTCTCACCCTCCCTCTCTCTCATTCCTGTCTCTCCCTCCCTCACTCTCATTCCTGTCTCTCCCTCCTTCTCTCTCATTCCTGTCTCTCCCTCCCTCTCTCTCATTCCTGTCTCTCCCTCCCTCTCTCTCATTCCTGTCTCTCCCTCCCTCTCTCTCATTCCTGTCTCTCCCTCCCTCTCTCTCATTCCTGTCTTACCCTCCCTCTCTCCCTCCCTCCCTCTCTCTCATTCCTGTCTCACCCTCCTTCTCTCTCATTCCTGTCTCTCCCTCCCTCTCTCATTCCTGTCTCACCCTCCCTCTCTCCCTCCCTCCCTCCCGCTCTCTCATTCCTGTCTCACCCTCCCTCTCTCTCATTCCTGTCTCACCCTCCCTCTCTGTCATTCCTGTCTCTCCCTCCCTCTCTCTAATTCCTGTCTCTCCCTCCCGCTCTCTCATTCCTGTTTCTCCCTCCCTCTCTCTCATTCCTGTCTCACCCTCCCTCTATCCCCCATCGGTCTCTCTCTCTCCCTCCATTACACTTCTACAGCACAATGTGACCAGGCAGGCAGGCAGGCAGGCAGGCAGGGTGTGTGTGTGTGTGTGTGTGTGTGTGTGTGTGTGTGTGTGTGTGTGTGTGTGTGTGTGTGTGTGTGTGTGTGTGTGTGTGTGTGTGTGTGTGTGTGTGTGTGTGTGTGTGTGTGTGTGTGTGTGTGTGTGTGTGTGTGTGTGCGTGTGGATCCAGCTGTTAGGAGGGCCTGCCTGGACAGAGACGTCAGCCCCTTTCCCCTAAACACACACAACACACTGCAGCCCCTGCACCTGGGCCTTGTTAAAGAGGTAATGACGGTAGCTACAGGGTAAACAACTATAAAGTGCTGGTGCTGATTGGTGATTGGCTGAACAGGAGCAGGAAGTCTGACTGAAGTCTGATACTTGTGTTTGTTCCTGGGGTTGTTTTGCTGTTTCTATGCCCCTTCGGGGACAATAAAGATATATTGAATTTAAATTAATTTAATTTAATGAGAGCTGTCTGTGTGGATGAAGTAGATTTAATAGATATATTCGGAGCTTTGTGCTGAGAAACTTGAATTGAGAAACGGCAGTATGAAAGTGGACAGTTTATTACCAAGACGTCTGTGTCATTGAGTGAAGAGGATGGGCTGCAGTACAGTACAATGATATATTTCAATAGAAAACCTTCATGAAAGGGTTGGATTTCACTGAGCCCAAGTCCAACATAATAACACTCCTCTCATTCTCTTTCTCCTATTCAACATTCTCTTTCTCCTATTCAACATTCTCTTTCTCCTGGCTTGATTGACACTTTAACCTCATTCTGAATGTGTAAAATGCTATAGCTTAGATCATTTTTCCCCCCCACAATAGACGTTTGAATAATGTAATTCCTTCATATGACCTGGTCTGTTACATTGGCCAGTGTTTTTACTCCAGAAAGGAAACCTGCCAGAAGGAAATGATCAGGGGTGTGATAATGCTGTGTCAACATGTTTCACCACTGGGGTGTGATAATGCTGTGTCACCATGTTTCACTGTTAGGGTGTGATAATGCTGTGTCAACATGTGTCACCACTAGGGTGTGATAATGCTGTGTCAACATGTTTCACTGCTAAGAAGTGATAATGCTGTGTCACCATGTTTCACTACTGGGGTGTGATAATGCTGTGTCACCATGTTTCACTGCTAGGGTGTGATAATGCTGTGTCAACATGTTTCACTGCTAGGGTGTGATAATGCTGTGTCAACATGTTTCACTGCTAGGGTGTGATAATGCTGTGTCAACATGTTTCACCACTGGGGTGTGATAATGCTGTGTCACCATGTTTCACTGCTAGGGTGTGATAATGCTGTGTCAACATGTTTCACCACTAGGGTGTGATCATGCTGTGTCAACATGTTTCACTGCTAAGGTGTGATAATGCTGTGTCACCATGTTTCACTACTGGGGTGTGATAATGCTGTGTCACCATGTTTCACTGCTAGGGTGTGATAATGCTGTGTCATCATGTTTCACCACTAGGGAGTGATAAAGTTGTGTCAACATGTTTCACTACTGGGGTGTGATAATGCTGTGTCACCATGTTTCACTGCTAGGGTGTGATAATGCTGTGTCACCATATTTCACTACTAGGGTGTGATAATGCTGTGTCACCATGTTTCACTGCTAGGGGGTGATAATGCTGTGCCACCATGTTTCATTGCTTGCTTAGCAGTGACATCGCTCTCTCGTGTTCTCTCTCTCTCTCTTTCTTTCTCTCTCACTCTGTTGATATCGTCTATGTGCTAGTTTTTAGAAACTGGGCACAAATCAATGGCCTGATCTCCACACCAACCCCCCCTTCATGCAGAATAAAGCTCTGTGCTTTCAGAGGGATGTTAGAAATGGCATTAAAAAGAACAATAATGATACTGCTTTCATCTGAGTGTTGCATTCATGCTGCCAGTGATAGGTAACCTGTCCTTGACTTGTCATTCATGCTGTCAGTGATGGGTAACCTGTCCTTGACTTGTCATTCATGCTGCCAGTGATAGGTAACCTGTCCTTGACTTGTCATTCATGCTGCCAGTGATAGGTAACCTGTCCTTGACTTGTCATTCATGCTGCCAGTGATGGGTAACGTGTCATTGACTTGTCATTCGTGCTGCCAGTGATAGGTAACCTGTCCTTGACTTGTCATTCATGCTGCCAGTGATAAGTAACCTGTCCTTGACTTGTCATTCATGCTGTCAGTGATAAGTAACCTGTCCTTGACTTGTCATTCATGCTGCCAGTGATAGGTAACCTGTCCTTGACTTGTCATTCATGCTGCCAGTGATAGGTAACCTGTCCTTGACTTGTCATTCATGCTGCCAGTGATAGGTAACCTGTCCTTGACTTGTCATTCATGCTGCCAGTGATGGGTAACGTGTCATTGACTTGTCATTCGTGCTGCCAGTGATAGGTAACCTGTCCTTGACTTGTCATTCATGCTGCCAGTGATAAGTAACCTGTCCTTGACTTGTCATTCATGCTGTCAGTGATAAGTAACCTGTCCTTGACTTGTCATTCATGCTACCAGTGATAGGTAACCTGTCCTTGACTTGTCATTCATGTTGTCAGTGACAGGTAACCTGTCCTTGACTTGTCATTCATGCTGCCAGTGATAGGTAACCTGTCCTTGACTTGTCATTCATGCTGCCAGTGATAGGTAACCTGTCCTTGACTTGTCATTCATGCGGCCAGTGATAAGTAACCTGTCCTTGACTTGTCATTCATGCTACCAGTGATAGGTAACCTGTCCTTGACTTGTCATTCATGTTGTCAGTGACAGGTAACCTGTCCTTGACTTGTCATTCATGCTGTCAGTGATAAGTAACCTGTCCTTGACTTGTCATTCATTCATGCTGCCAGTGATAGGTGACCTGTCCTTGACTTGTCATTCATGTTGCCAGTGATAGGTAACCTGTCCTTGACTTGTCATTCATCCTGCCAGTGATAGGTAACCTGTCCTTGACTTGTCATTCATTCATGCTGCCAGTGATAGGTAACCTGTCCTTGACTTGTCATTCATGCTGCCAGTGATAGGTAACCTGTCCTTGACTTGTCATTCATTCATGCTGTCAGTGATAGGTAACCTGTCCTTGACTTGTCATTCATTCATGCTGCCAGTGATAGGTAACCTGTCCTTGACTTGTCATTCATTCATGCTGCCAGTGATGGGTAACCTGTCCTTGACTTGTCATTCATTCATGCTGCCAGTGATAGGTAACCTGTCCTTGACCTGTCATTCATGCTGCCAGTGATAGGTAACCTGTCCTTGACTTGTCATTCATGCTGTCAGTGATGGGTAACCTGTCCTTGACTTGTCATTCATGCTGCCAGTGATAGGTAACCTGTCCTTGACTTGTCATTCATGCTGCCAGTGATAGGTAACCTGTCCCTGACTTGTCATTCATGCTGTCAGTGACAGGTAACCTGTCCTTGACTTGTCATTCATGCTGTCAGTGATAGGTAACCTGTCCTTGACTTATCATTCATGCTGTCAGTGATGGGTAACCTGTCCTTGACTTGTCATTCATGCTGCCAGTGATAGGTAACCTGTCCTTGACTTGTCATTCATGCTGTCAGTGATGGGTAACCTGTCCTTGACTTGTCATTCATGCTGCCAGTGATAGGTAACCTGTCCTTGACTTGTCATTCATGCTGCCAGTGATAGGTAACCTGTCCTTGACTTGTCATTCATGCTGTCAGTGATAGGTAACCTGTCCTTGACTCATCATTCTCAGGAGCAATAAGCTAACACTTGTGGTTGTTGTCATTCAAATGTATTGAGGGACTGATGCGTATTGAGGGACTTATGGATATTGAGGGACTGATGGCTATTGAGGGTATTGAGGGACTGATGGGTATTGAGGGACTGATGGGTATTGAGGGGCTGATGGGTATTGAGGGACTGATGGGTGTTGAGGGACTGATGGCTATTGAGGGACTGATGGGTATTGAGGGACTGATGGGTATTGAGGGACTGATGGGTATTGAGGGACTGATGGGTATTGAGGGACTGATGGGTATTGAGGGTATTGAGGGACTGATGGGTATTGAGGGTATTGAGGGGCTGATGGGTATTGAGGGACTGATGGGTATTGAGGGACTGATGGGTATTGAGGGTATTGAGGGTATTGAGGGGCTGATGGGTATTGAGGGACTGATGGGTATTGAGGGACTGATGGGTATTGAGGGACTGATGGGTATTGAGGGGCTAATGGGTATTGAGGGTATTGAGGGACTGATGGGTATTGAGGGACTGATGGGTATTGAGGGGCTGATGGGTATTGAGGGTATTGAGGGACTGATGGGTATTGAGGGACTGATGGGTATTGAGGGACTGATGGATATTGAGGGACTGATGGGTATTGAGGGGCTGATGGGTATTGAGGGACTGATGGGTATTGAGGGGCTGATGGGTATTGAGGGACTGATGGGTATTGAGGGGCTGATGGGTATTGAGGGACTGATGGGTATTGAGTGACTGATGGGTATTGAGGGTCTGATGGGTATTGAGGGGCTGATGGGTATTGAGGGACTGATGGGTATTGAGGGTCTGATGGGTAACCTGTCCTTGACTTGTCATTCATGCTGTCAGTGATAGGTAACCTGTCCTTGACTCATCATTCTCAGGAGCAATAAACTAACACTTGTGGTTGTTGTCATTCAAATGTATTGAGGGACTGATGCGTATTGAGGGACTGATGGATATTGAGGGACTGATGGGTATTGAGGGACTGATGGGTATTGAGGGACTGATGGGTATTGAGGGTATTGAGGGACTGATGGGTATTGAGGGTATTGAGGGGCTGATGGGCATTGAGGGACTGATGGGTATTGAGGGTATTGAGGGGCTGATGGGTATTAAGGGACTGATGGGTATTGAGGGACTGATGGGTATTGAGGGTATTGAGGGGCTGATGGGTATTGAGGGACTGATGGGTATTGAGGGACTGATGGGTATTGAGGGTATTGAGGGGCTGATGGGTATTGAGGGACTGATGGGTATTGAGGAACTGATGGGTATTGAGGGTATTGAGGGGCTGATGGGTATTGAGGGACTGATAGGTATTGAGGGACTGATGGGTATTGAGGGACTGATGGGTATTGAGGGACTGATTGGTATTGAGGGGCTGATGGGTATTGAGGGTATTGAGGGACTGATGGGTATTGGGGGCCTGATGGATATTGAGGGTATTGAGGGACTGATGTGTATTGAGGGACTGATGGGTATTGAGGGTATTGAGGGACTGATGGGTATTGAGGGACTGATGGGTATTGAGGGACTGATGGGTATTGAGGGGCTGATGGGTATTGAGGGACTGATGGGTATTGAGGGGCTGATGGGTATTGAGGGACTGATGGGTATTGAGTGACTGATGGGTATTGAGGGTCTGATGGGTATTGAGGGGCTGATGGGTATTGAGGGACTGATGGGTATTGAGGGTCTGATGGGTATTGAGGGTATTGAGGGACTGATGGGTATTGAGGGACTGATGGGTATTGAGGGGCTGATGGGTATTGGGGGGCTGATGGATATTGAGGGTATTGAGGGACTGATGGGTATTGAGGGACTGATGGGTATTGAGGGTATTGAGGGACTGATGGATATTGAGGGACTGATGGGTATTGAGGGGCTGATGGGTATTGAGGGGCTGATGGGTATTGAGGGACTGATGGGTATTGAGGGACTGCTGGGTATTGAGGGACTGATGGGTATTGAGGGACTGATGGGTATTGAGGGTATTGAGGGACTGATGGGTATTGAGGGTATTGAGGGACTGATGGATATTGAGGGACTGATGGGTATTGAGGATATTGAGGGACTGATGGGTATTGAGGGACTGATGGGTATTGAGGGTATTGAGGGACTGATGGGTATTGAGGGACTGATGGGTATTGAGGGACTGATGGGTATTGAGGGGCTGATGGGTATTGAGGGACTGATGGGTATTGAGGGGCTGATGGGTATTGAGGGACTGATGGGTATTGAGGGACTGATGGGTATTGAGGGTCTGATGGGTATTGAGGGTATTGAGGGACTGATGGGTATTGAGGGACTGATGGGTATTGAGGGGCTGATGGGTATTGGGGGGCTGATGGATATTGAGGGTATTGAGGGACTGATGGGTATTGAGGGACTGATGGGTATTGAGGGTATTGAGGGACTGATGGATATTGAGGGACTGATGGGTATTGAGGGGCTGATGGGTATTGAGGGACTGATGGGTATTGAGGGGCTGATGGGTATTGAGGGACTGATGGGTATTGAGGGACTGCTGGGTATTGAGGGACTGATGGGTATTGAGGGACTGATGGGTATTGAGGGACTGATGGGTATTGAGGGTATTGAGGGACTGATGGGTATTGAGGGTATTGAGGGACTGATGGATATTGAGGGACTGATGGGTATTGAGGATATTGAGGGACTGATGGGTATTGAGGGACTGATGGGTATTGAGGGTATTGAGGGACTGATGGGTATTGAGGGACTGATGGGTATTGAGGGACTGATGGGTATTGAGGGACTGATGGGTATTGAGGGACTGATGGGTATTGAGGGGCTGATGGGTATTGAGGGACTGATGGGTTTTGTAGGACTGATGGGTATTGAGGGGCTGATGGGTAATGAGGGTATTGAGGGACTGATGTGTAATGAGGGTATTGAGGGACTGATGTGTATTGAGGGACTGATGGGTATTGAGGGGCTGATGGGTATTGAGGGACTGATGGGTATTGAGGGGCTGATGGGTATTGAGGGGCTGATGGGTATAGAGGGACTGATGGGTATTGAGGGACTGATGGGTTTTGTAGGACTGGTGGGTATTGAGGGGCTGATGGGTAATGAGGGTATTGAGGGACTGATGTGTATTGAGGGACTGATGTGTATTGAGGGACTGATGGGTATTGAGGGGCTGATGGGTATAGAGGGACTGATGGGTATTGAGGAACTGATGGGTATTGAGGGTATTGAGGGGCTGATGGGTATTGAGGGACTGATGGGTATTGAGGGACTGATGGGTATTGAGGGACTGATGGGTATTGAGGGACTGATGGGTATTGAGGGACTGATGGGTATTGAGGGTATTGAGGGGCTGATGGGTATTGAGGGACTGATGGGTATTGAGGAACTGATGGGTATTGAGGGTATTGAGGGGCTGATGGGTATTGAGGGACTGATAGGTATTGAGGGACTGATGGGTATTGAGGGACTGATGGGTATTGAGGGACTGATTGGTATTGAGGGGCTGATGGGTATTGAGGGTATTGAGGGACTGATGGGTATTGGGGGCCTGATGGATATTGAGGGTATTGAGGGACTGATGTGTATTGAGGGACTGATGGGTATTGAGGGTATTGAGGGACTGATGGGTATTGAGGGACTGATGGGTATTGAGGGACTGATGGGTATTGAGGGGCTGATGGGTATTGAGGGACTGATGGGTATTGAGGGGCTGATGGGTATTGAGGGACTGATGGGTATTGAGTGACTGATGGGTATTGAGGGTCTGATGGGTATTGAGGGGCTGATGGGTATTGAGGGACTGATGGGTATTGAGGGTCTGATGGGTATTGAGGGTATTGAGGGACTGATGGGTATTGAGGGACTGATGGGTATTGAGGGGCTGATGGGTATTGGGGGGCTGATGGATATTGAGGGTATTGAGGGACTGATGGGTATTGAGGGACTGATGGGTATTGAGGGTATTGAGGGACTGATGGATATTGAGGGACTGATGGGTATTGAGGGGCTGATGGGTATTGAGGGGCTGATGGGTATTGAGGGACTGATGGGTATTGAGGGACTGCTGGGTATTGAGGGACTGATGGGTATTGAGGGACTGATGGGTATTGAGGGTATTGAGGGACTGATGGGTATTGAGGGTATTGAGGGACTGATGGATATTGAGGGACTGATGGGTATTGAGGATATTGAGGGACTGATGGGTATTGAGGGACTGATGGGTATTGAGGGTATTGAGGGACTGATGGGTATTGAGGGACTGATGGGTATTGAGGGACTGATGGGTATTGAGGGGCTGATGGGTATTGAGGGACTGATGGGTATTGAGGGGCTGATGGGTATTGAGGGACTGATGGGTATTGAGGGACTGATGGGTATTGAGGGTCTGATGGGTATTGAGGGTATTGAGGGACTGATGGGTATTGAGGGACTGATGGGTATTGAGGGGCTGATGGGTATTGGGGGGCTGATGGATATTGAGGGTATTGAGGGACTGATGGGTATTGAGGGACTGATGGGTATTGAGGGTATTGAGGGACTGATGGATATTGAGGGACTGATGGGTATTGAGGGGCTGATGGGTATTGAGGGACTGATGGGTATTGAGGGGCTGATGGGTATTGAGGGACTGATGGGTATTGAGGGACTGCTGGGTATTGAGGGACTGATGGGTATTGAGGGACTGATGGGTATTGAGGGACTGATGGGTATTGAGGGTATTGAGGGACTGATGGGTATTGAGGGTATTGAGGGACTGATGGATATTGAGGGACTGATGGGTATTGAGGATATTGAGGGACTGATGGGTATTGAGGGACTGATGGGTATTGAGGGTATTGAGGGACTGATGGGTATTGAGGGACTGATGGGTATTGAGGGACTGATGGGTATTGAGGGACTGATGGGTATTGAGGGACTGATGGGTATTGAGGGGCTGATGGGTATTGAGGGACTGATGGGTTTTGTAGGACTGATGGGTATTGAGGGGCTGATGGGTAATGAGGGTATTGAGGGACTGATGTGTAATGAGGGTATTGAGGGACTGATGTGTATTGAGGGACTGATGGGTATTGAGGGGCTGATGGGTATTGAGGGACTGATGGGTATTGAGGGGCTGATGGGTATTGAGGGGCTGATGGGTATAGAGGGACTGATGGGTATTGAGGGACTGATGGGTTTTGTAGGACTGGTGGGTATTGAGGGGCTGATGGGTAATGAGGGTATTGAGGGACTGATGTGTATTGAGGGACTGATGTGTATTGAGGGACTGATGGGTATTGAGGGGCTGATGGGTATAGAGGGACTGATGGGTATTGAGGAACTGATGGGTATTGAGGGTATTGAGGGGCTGATGGGTATTGAGGGACTGATGGGTATTGAGGGACTGATGGGTATTGAGGGACTGATGGGTATTGAGGGACTGATGGGTATTGAGGGGCTGATGGGTATTGAGGGTATTGAGGGACTGATGGGTATTGAGGGACTGATGGGTATTGAGGGTATTGAGGGACTGATGGGTATTGACCATTAGGTATTGAGGGACTGATGGGTATTGACCATTAGGTATTGAGGGACTGATGGCTATTGAGGGGCTGATGGGTATTGAGGGACTGATGGGTATTGAGGGACAGATGCGTATTGAGGGACTGATGGGTATTGAGGGACTGATGGGTATTGAGGGACTGATGGGTATTGAGGGACTGATGCGTATTGAGGGGCTGATGGGTATTGAGGGTGTTGAGGGACTGATGGTATTGAGGGACTGATGGGTATTGAGGGTATTGAGGGACTGATGGGTATTGAGGGACTGATGGGTATTGACCATTAGAAGACATAAGACTGAGACAGATGAGAATGTTTGTATTATTTTTTCATCTAGCTGATCTACTGCATTACAATACACAATACAATGTCTTTACTTTATGTACATGGCCTTCCATGGGTCAGGAGTCCTTTCCCTTTCATCTGATATTCAACAATGGCCGAGGCCTAACTGCCATTTTTCATCACTAGAATAAACAGCAAATACAAATATTGTGATGAAACATTGCATCAATTTATGTACAGAAATAACGTAATAAATTAACCTCTAGATTTACCGACTTTCGTGACATTATGCTTTAAAACGTTGAAATCTTATAAAACTTGAGACAGGAATACAAGTCAAAAATTGGAAGTGGATTTGTCCTTCTCTGAGCATTCAGGCTGGTTTAAATAAAGTAGAAAAATCTCTCCTTCGGTTCCACTTTGCTGTGATTGTGTTTCTGTGAAAGACATTGGTATTGCACGTAACACTGTTATCACAACTCTTTGATTATTTGTTCTTTGTTGTGTATTGTCAGTCTTTTATGACAGTGTGGAGTACTGAAACGTCCATGATGTTGCTGATGCAAGTCCCTGGAATCTCTTCAATGGTGCTCGAATCGATCTTCTCTTCTCTCCATGTTGTCTTCAATACATCACTGTGGTTTTCAGGAAGAGTCTTCCATCTGAGAAACAACAGAAAAATAAATATGTAAACAAAGATAGTAAACTAAGATGATGAGCAAAGATAGTAAACTATAAGATGATGAGCAAAGATAGTAAACTAAGATGATGAGCAAAGATAGTAAACTAAGATGATGAGCAAAGATAGTATACTAAGAAGATGAGCAAAGATAGTATACTAAGATGATGAGCAAAGATAGTAAACTATAAGATGATGAGCAAAGATAGTAAACTAAGATGATGAGCAAAGATAGTAAACTAAGATGATGAGCAAAGATAGTAAACTAAGAAGATGAGCAAAGATAGTAAACTATAAGATGATGAGCAAAGATAGTAAACTAAGATGATGAGCAAAGATAATAAACTAAGATGATGAGCAAAGATAGTAAACTAAGATGATGAGCAAAGATAGTAAACTATAAGATGATGAGCAAAGATAGTAAACTATAAGATGATGAGCAAAGATAGTAAACTAAGATGATGAGCAAAGATAGTAAACTATAAGATGATGAGCAAAGATGGTAAACTAAGATGATGAGCAAAGATAGTAAACTAAGATGAGCAAAGATAGTATACTAAGATGATGAGCAAAGATAGTAAACTATAAGATGATGAGCAAAGATAGTAAACTAAGATGATGAGCAAAGATAGTAAACTAAGATGATGAGCTGTCACGCCCTGACCATAGTTTACTTTGTATTTTCTATGTTTTGGTTGGTCAGGGTGTGATCTGAGTGGGCATTCTATGTTACATGTCTAGTTTGTCCAGTTCTATGTTCGGCCTGATATGGTTCTCAATCAGAGGCAGGTGTTCGTCATTGTCTCTGATTGGGAACCATATTTAGGTAGCCTGGGTTTCACTGTGTGTTTGTGGGTGATTGTTCCTGTCTATGTGTTTTCACCAGATAGGCTGTTTAGGTTTTCGTTACGTTCGTTACGTTCTTTATTTTGTAGTATTTGTATTGATTCGTGTTTTACATTTGTTCATTAAAACATGGATCGCAATCTACACGCTGCATTTTGGTCCGACTCTCCTTCTCATCAAGAAGACCGTTACAGAATCACCCACCACAAAAGGACCAAGCAGCGTGTTCAACAGGCAGGAGCAGCGCGGAGGAGAAGCGCAA